>NC_044988.1:98964051-99180143 GCF_008728515.1 Papio anubis | reverse complement strand
TCCTGACCAGCCTGGCCAACATGGTGAAACCCCATCTCTACTAAAAATACAAAAATTAGCGGAGCGTGGTGGCATGTACCTGTAATCCCAGCTACTCAGGAGGCAGAAGCAGGAGAATCGCTTGAACCTGAGAGGAGGTGGCTGCAGTGAGCCGAGATCGCACCACTGCACTCCAGCCTGGGTGACAAAGTGAGACTCCATCTAAAAAAGAAAAAAAAAAAAGAAAAAAGAAATCACATTTGTGATGTGATAATAAATGTGCCTCTTTACTAAGCATTAACAAGATGTGGTGGCGGGTCTGTAACGGAGTGATGAGTGAGATTTTGAGAAATCTGCACCAGCTTTGATGTGATGGGAAGACAGCCGTGATTTCTGTTGGTAACGGTGCTGCAGGTCCTGCTGACTCCTGGCTTTGCTGGGTGCGATCATCATGGAAGGAAATACTAAACTGTAGTTAGACCTTAGAGAAAATGGAGATGGGATTTTTTTCTTTCTCCATCCAAGGTCATGAATGTCCTGAGTTCTACTCATGGCATACCCCAGATGAGGGACCTCTGTTCTGCTCCCGTAATTGGGGTGCAGATACCATGCCCAGCAAGCAGGGAGTTTTGGGGCTGCAGGGAAGGGAAGTTGGGGAGGGGTTGGGGAAGAGCCGATCGCTAAGTGGGAGGAGTTCTGGACTGCACAATGGCCTGACCCCAGTAACTGAAGAATTGTGGAAATTGAGGGAGAGGGAGAAATCAACTAGCTTGCTGATTTCTCCAGCCTGGGGTCCTGGGCTGTAGAGTCCCTAACAGCAGAGGGAGGTGAGAAAGAGGGCCGACAGGGAGTGCACCAGCTGCAACTAGATGCGGCTGCGGAGAGCGTGTTGGTCACCTCTTGATGGACTGTGCTGCGGTAATGAACAACCTCCATGTCTCAGTGCCTTGGAACCACAAAGATCTTTTGGCTTGTGCTGGGTGTCAGCTGAGCTGCAAGTGAGCAGCAGTTCTCCTTCGCATCCCCTTCTCTCCAGGACCCATGCAGGGCCATGGTCTTCATGGTAGCATGGAAGCTCCATGAAGGCCCATGTCTGCTAAGCACGAGGTTTTTCCCTGGCATCCCTGCCTCTTCTAAATACGCAAGTCATGCTCAACAAGTTGCACTGACCCACAGGACCCAGGAGGGGGGCTTTGAGGGTATCCCCATCTTCCTAACAGACCCCTGAGGCTCAGAGAGGGAGCAAGAGTCCTTCTATACTGCCCAGCAGGTACAGGGCAGGGCAGGCCTTCCCTGCTCCAAGCTCCCTGGACATGCCCTTGGTCCCAGGCCCTGGAGTCCCCTCCCCTTCCAACCAGAAGGGAGATCCAGAGCCTAGTGTGGCCCAACTAATCAGCTCCTGGGACCATTCCCGAAACCAGGAGGTACTGATTCCTAGGAGAATCTGCAGAATCTGTAGGGACTTTGGAGTCCCCGTCAGAGCAAGTTTCAGCTCTCCCTTAGGCCAGCTCTTACTTCTGGCAAGGGAGCAGGACCACAGGCCTGGGCCCACGGAGCCCAGCACCCTTGGGAGCATCTTTATTTATTTATTTTTGAGATAGGGTCTCACTCTGTCGCCCAGGCTGCACTGCAGTGGAGCAGTCATGGCTGACTGCAGCCTTAACCTGCCAGCCTCAAGGCCTCAAGTGATCTTCTCGCTTCAAACTAGTTGGGGACTACAGGTGTGTGCCACCACATCCAGCTAATTTTTTATTTTTTGTAGAGATGGGGTTTGCCCATCATTGTCCAAGCTGGTTTCAAATTCCTGGGCTCAAGTGGTCCTCCTGCCTTGGTCTCCCAAAGACCTCAGATCACAGGCGTGAGCCACCATGCCTAGCCATTTTTTTTTTCTTTGAGCCTCAGGAACATCTTGATGCCTTCCCAGGAAACCTGGACAGGGTCTCCCTATGCTCTGGGCAGCAGTGATGGGCCCCATTCTTGCCCTGGGCAATGGGGGGCCATGGAGGAGGTGGTCATCACATTCAGGCTGGGGAGGAAGGACCCATTCTAGCCACAAAAGTGGATCCTTGCAACAGAGAGGCAGGAAGGTCAGAGCAAGAGAGAGGAGCCAGAAGATGCTACACACCTGGCTTTGAAGAAGGAGGATGAGGCCACAAGCCAAGGAATGCGGGCGGCCACTAGAAGCTGGAAGTGCAAGGAAACGGATTTCCCTAGGGCCTCTGGAAGCAACACGGCCCCGCTGATGTCTTGACTCTTACTCCAGACTGTAAGAGAGTAAATCTGTGTTGTTTAAGCCACTGACTTTGTGATCGGTTGTTATGGCAACAAGAGGAAATGGATGCAGGGTGTTGCTCCAGCTCTTCTCCCAGTTCCTAGCGAGCTCTGATGTTCCAGAAAGAAAATAGATGGTCTGTGTGGCCCTGCTTTGTAAATGGTTAAAGGGCTGAGGGGCAGTGAGGGGAGCTTCTTAAGGCTACCAGGTCACACGGAGCCCATGTCTGGGACTTTCCATCTGTGGTTTCTCCAGGAAATGAAACCTGCCTGTCTGCTGGGTGTGGCCTACAGGAGGAGCAGGAGGCTCAGGATTCCAAATGAGAGGGGAAAATGTCCTTAGAAAGTAGTGTTGCTGGGTTTCTCTGTTTCAGGCTGTCTCTGCCACTGTCCCTCTTCACCAGGAGGTCTCAGAGCCCAGTGGTGACAAGCTCAGGAGGGACTCCAGCTGCCCTGGGTGCCAATTCTCAGCTCTGCTGAGTTATCCTTTGTGTGACTTGGGCAAGTCCCTCCACCTCTTCCAGCCTCAGCTTCCTCCTCTGTAAAATGGAGATAACAGAATGAACTTACCTGGAGGATAAGGGTATGCCATGGGATGCCATGTTTGTGAAGAGCTCGGCTCAGTGCTGGGTGCTCAGGTGCACCCCTGTGGGTGTCTGGGTGTGCAGGTATGCATGTATACATGTGTGCTTGTATACAGGTATGTGTGTACAGGTACGGGTTGCAAGCATGTGTGTACAAGAAGGCACATGAAGTATACGTGTGCAGGTATATCTGCAGCCCAGATGAGCATTCTGAAATTCGCCTTTGCCATGTCACTCCCCTGCTCAGAGCCCCCATTGCTCCAGGGAGAAGTTGAAATCTTCACCATGGGCAACATGACCCTGCCCGGCCTGGCACCTGCCAGCCTCTTGGCCTCATCCCCCCAACTCCCCAGTTTGCACCATGTGACCTAGGCCTGCCATCCTCCTATCCATTCCTTAAGCAGGTCATGTTTCATGGCAGTCCAGGCCTTCACCCACGCCATTCCTTCTGGAACACTTGTCCTCAGTCCTCCTCCCTGACTAGCTCCTACTCAGTCTTTGAGTCTATCACCTCCTCCAGGTAGCCTTCCCTGACTGCTACCCCACTGGAGTGATTGCCTCTCCCCTTTTACTCCATGGCATCTCCGTCCCCCATTTGCTCCCTTGGTCTCAGCACTAACTACATCTACAATAATCACTCATGACATCTCTCTTCACTCTGAGGCCATGTGTCCCCTGTCCCCAGTGCCTGACATGGGGCCTAGCCCGGAGTAGAGGCTCAGAACACTTTTGTTGAATGAATGAATGGATGAATGCACATATCTGGATGCATGAGCAAGGAGGCTGTCAGTGCAGAAGGGGTCTGCAGTATGTGTGCGAAGCTGATGCGGGGCAGACACATGATTTGGCCAAGACTGTGCCTTGGAGAGGGGCTGGAGAAAGGGAGATGGACAGAGTGCCCACTCCCCATCCAGAACCCTTTTCCCTGTGCAGACTGTGGCCTTACTGAGGTTGTCTTGTTGTGGGGAGAGAGGGAGGATAGAGAGAGTGGAGGGTGAGAGGGGAGGTAGATGCCAGCAGTGCCAATACATTCTGCTTCATCTTTCCTTCCTGATCTCTCTGTGCCTTCCATCTGCCCAGCCTGGGCCCTTCCACTGGATGGGGAAGGGGCAGAACTTCCCAGGGTCACCAGCCCAGTGGCCCTTCTGGCGTCCCTAGTCCCCATCCCCTTAGCTCGTTCCTTGGGCTCCTGGTCAGGCCAGGAGGAGGTCAGAGCAGAGGCTCTGGGGGAAGAGGGGATAAGGGCCTGGCCTGGCCTCGGAGCCCAGACAGCGGGCCCTGCCTCTTACTCATGCCTAGGATGAGGCAGCCCATGACTGTGTGGCCTGGAGCAGGTCACTTCCCCTCCCTGACCCTAATCCTGTCATCTGTAAAATGGCATAGCAGCCCTTGTGAGCAGCCTTGCAGCAATTAGCAAGCTCCTGCTTACAGAAGGCTCCACACAATGTCTGGCGCTGGAAAATGCTCAGTAAGTAGAATTTTGTCATGATCATTATCATCTCTTTCCTCTCTCCCGCCTCCCTCCTGCCTTTCTTCCTCTCCTCCTTCCTGCACTCAGAACACACAGTTTGTTCCCAGTGCACCCCTAGTAGGGCAGGACAGGTCTCTCACTCATCTTTATATCCCCCACCCCTGGCACAGTGCCTGGGCACCTAGTAGGTGCTCAATAAATGTTTATTAGGCCCAGGCATGGTGGCTCACGCCTGTAATCCCAACACTATGGGAGGCTGAGGAGGGAGGATCACTTGAGCTTGGGAGGCGGAGATTGCAGTGAGCTGAGATCTTGCCACTGTACTCTAGAGCGACAAGTGACAGAGCGAGACCTTGTCTCAAAAATAATAAATAGCCAGGTCTGGTGGCTCATGCCTGTAAACCCAGCACTTTGGGAGGCTGAGGTGGGCGAATCACCTGAGGTCGGGAGTTTGAGACCAGCCTGACCAACATGGAGAAACCTCATCTCTATTAAAAATACAAAATTAGCCAGGCGTGGTGGTGCATGCCTGTAATCCCAGCTACTCGGGAGGCTGAGGCAAGAGAATCGCTAGAACCCAGGAGGCAGAGGTTGTGGTGAGCCGAGATCGCGCCATTGTATTCTAGTCTGGGCAACAAGAGCAAAACTCTGTCTCAAAAATAATGATAAATAAATAAATAAATAATATTTGTGAAATGAATATTTTTTGCCCACTGAGGGGCAATCCATTTCCTGTCTTTGGTCTCTGGTTTCCTCATCTTAAAACCAGTCCAGGCCGGGCGCGGTGGCTCAAGCCTGTCATCCCAGCACTTTGGGAGGCCGGCCGAGGTGGATCCGCGGTCAGGAGATCAAGACCATCCCCTGGCTAACATGGTGAAACCCGTCTCTACTAAAAATACAAAAACAGCGGGCGGGCAGCGTCGGCTCCACGCCTGCCAATCCCTGCACTTTGGGAGGCTGGCTGAGTAGGATCACCAGTCAGGAGATCCCGAGACCATCCTGCTAACAGTGAAACCCGTCTCTACTAAAATACAAAAAAATTAGCGGTAGCGGTGGCCCGAGGCATGCTGTAGTCAACTTCGGAGGCTGAGGCAGGAAGAATAAAGTAGCGAACCGGGAGAAGCGGAGCTTACGAGTGTAGCGGAAACCGAGATGGTGCCACTGCACTCCAGCCTGGGCGACAAAGTGAAGACTCCGTCAAAAAGCAGCCGGGCGTGGTGACGGGCGCCTGTAGTCCCAGCTACTCGGAGGCTGAGGCAGGAGGAGATGGCGTGAACCTGGGGAAGAACTGCGTTGGTAGGGATGAAAGCACTCCGGCACGGTGACACAACGCGAGACTCTGTCTCAAAAAAAAAACCAAACCAGTCCATAAACTAAGAATCTCCAAGGTTCCTCCAGTTTTTAAATAAGGACTGAATGTTATTGTCGCCGCTGTGCTGGAGTCTTTGGTCTTTTTCTTTTTTTTTTCTTTAATATTCTTACCAGCTAATACATCCTTGAGGCCTCTTGCCTGTGCACGGGACTGGCCTCTTGATTTTCTGCCGGCCTCCATGCTTTGACTCCTACTTTTCATCACGCAGCAGCTGGTGTAGGGACTTCAAGCACAAACCTGTGCTGGATAAAGACAAGCATCTTCATCATGGCCTTAGGGCCCCACACGGCCCAGCCCTTGGGAACCTTTCCAGCCTCATCTGGAAGACTCACCTCCCCCCAGGTCACTGGGCTCCACCTCGCAGGCCTTCTCTGTCCCTTTACTTCCCCGGTCCCTCCCTGCACAGGCCCTTTGCACATGCTGTTCCCCTCAAGCTGCAATGCTGTTCCCTTTTTCTTCACCCAGGCAACTCCCACTCATTCTCCAGATGTAGGCCCTGATGCCAATCCCTCTAGGAAGCCTTCCCCAACCTCCCCCTAGACTGGCTCCAATCACCCCATTATTGACTGCCTAAGCCTCTCCCAGCGTCTGTCATGGGCAGGAAGTGACATCCGGTTGTGAAGAATTGCACGTATTTCCTCTGCTAGACCACGCACTCCGGCCTGGCTTGGCTCCCTGGGCCTCAGCGCCAGCCAGCAAGGAGCCTGGCCCATGACACATGCGATTTCCAGCGTCCCCTCCCCACATGATGGGAGGCTCCGAGGGTCTCTGCGGGGCGCCCGGATGCCGGAGGAGCCAGGCAGCTGAACAGGAGCCCCCAGGCTGGCAGGAAGGGCAGATGACTGCCGACTGCACGTGCCAGCCCCCACCCCACAGTGCCGTCTGCTCTCAGGGGAGGACATGTGGTAGCCGCGACATTTTGGAATCAGTCTCATTCTCTGAGTTAGGCCACTCCTGGAGACGGGCTGGCCCCAAGACCAGGGCCAAATCCCAGCCCCACCCAGGGCTGTGGCGCCTCCTTGAGCAGCGCCTGCCCCCGCTCCAGGCCCCTTGGTGCGGCACAGGTGGAGGATGCCCACCTGGGCAGGGTCAGGTGGGGGCGCAGAGGTCCCCAGGGGAGCCCCCAGAACCTCTGTGCGGCAGCAGACATTCAAGACGGCAGGAGGGAGAGCCTCCAGTGGCTGCTGGAAAGGGGTGAGCATGGAGTGTGAGTGTGTGAGGAGGGTGTGTATGAAGTGTGTGTGTGTGTGTGTGAGGGTATGTGTGTGTGGGGTGTGTGTGTGTGTGTGAGGGTGTGTGTGTGAAGGTATGTAATCGTCCCCATGAAATGTAAAAATATGTAATAAAAATCCCCCATAAGTAAAGAAACATCCCCTAAATGTAATAAAAAATAAGTATAAAAATGTAAAATAATAATAATAAAGAGAAATGTAAAGAGGAAATAATAAGAAATAATAAAGTATGTAAAGAAATGTAAAAAGTGTAATGTAAAAATTAATGTAAAAATAATATGTAAAAAGTAAATAAGTAAAAAATGTAATAATAAAAAATAGAAATAAAAAGGAAGCAATAATAATGTAAAAGTAAAAGTGTAAAGTAAAAAGAGAATAATAAAAAGTAAAAATGTAAATTGTCTCCTTGTAAAAAAGAGAGTGTAAAGAGAATGTAAAAAAATTAAAAAGTATGTAAAGTAATATTATAAAAAGAAATAGAAATGTAACATGTAAGGAAATGTAAATGTAAAAATGTAAGAAATATATATATAAAAAGAAATGTATATATATATATATAAATAATAATATAAAATGCTCTCATAAAAGAAATGTAAAAATTTAAGTATAAGTATGTAAAAAATGTAATATATAAAAAGTATGTAAAAATGTAGAGTAATATATGTAAAAGTATGTAATTAATATGAAGTAATATTAAAGAGAGTAAAGAGAGTATATGAGAGTGTAGTAGTAGAGAGTAAAGGGTGTCTGAGGAGATGTGTGTGTGAGTGTGTGTGAGGTGACTGTGTGAGTTTGCATGTGTGTGTGTGTGTGCATGCGTGTGCAGCTGACAGAGAGCCAGTAGAGGGGTGAGGGAGGAGCTGGAGAAGGGGCAGCCTCATGGCACTGAAGCCAGCTCAGAGGCAGGGACTCAGAGGCAGGGACGTGGAGCTGCCTCCAACAAGGCGAAGGAAGGAGGGGCGGCTGGAGGGAGAAGCCACCAAACGCAGGGGAGGAGACTTGGAAGAATTCTGGACCTGAGAGTCTGAAGACCTGTTTGGCCCTCTGGCAACCCCAGCTCCAAGGACTTGCGCCCTGATGCCCAAAGACTCGGGTTTGAATACTGCCTCTTACTAGCTGCAGGACCCTGGGTGAATCCTTTGCCTCTCAGAGCCTAGGTTTCTTGGCCTGTAAAATGGAGATGATAAGAGAACATACCTGTGGATTCGTTTCCTGGGGCTACCGGAAAGTGCCATGGACAGGGTGCCCTAAACAACAGACATTTGCTCACAGTTCTGGTGGCCAGAGCTTGAGATCAAAGCGTCAGCAGAGCTGGTTTCTCCTGAAGCCTCTCTCCTTGGCTTGCAGATGTCACATTCTCCCTGTGTCTTCACATGGCATGTGTCCGTGTCCTAATTTCCTCTTCTTACAAGGACATCAGCTATGTCGGACTAGGGTGCACCCTGATGACCTCATTTTAACTTAATCACCTCTTTTAAACCCTTACTTAGTCTGTTTGGGCTGCTAAAACAAAATACCACAGACTGGTCAGCTTAGAAACAACAGAAATTTATTGCTCACACTTCTGGAGGCTGGGAAGTCCAGGATCAAGGTGCCAGCAGATTGGTGCCTGGTGAGGACTGTTTCGCTTCCTGGTTCATAGATGGTGCCTTCTTGCTGTGTCCTCACATGGTGGACAGGGTAAGCAAGCTCCCTGGCGCCTCTTTGTATTTATTTTTTTGAGACGGAGTCTTACTCTGTTGCCCAGGCTGGAGTGCAGTGGCACAATCTTGGCTCACTGCAACCTCCGACTCCCTGGTTCAAGCAATTCTCCTGCCTCAGCCTCCTGAGTAGCTGGGATTACAGGCATGCGCCACCACGCCCAGCTCATTTTTGTATTTTCAGTAGAGACGGAGTTTCACCATGTTGGCCAGGATGGTCTCGATCTCTTGACCTCATGATGTGCCCGCCTTGGCCTCCCAAAGTGCTAGGATTACAGGCATGAGTCACTGCACCCGGCCCCTGGAGCCTGTTTAATAAGGGCATTGCAGTTGGATACGGTGGCTCACACCTGTACTCCCAGCACTTTGGGAGGCCGAGGTGGGCAGATCACGAGGTCAGGAGATCGAGACCATCCTGGCTAACATGGTGAAACCTCGTCTCTAAAATACAAAAATACAAAATACTAAAAATACAAAAAATTAGCCGGGCATGGTGGCAGGCGCCTGTAGTCCCAGCTACTTGGGAGGCTGAGGCAGGAGAATGGCGTGAACCCGGGAGGCGGAGCTTGCAGTGAGCCGAAATCGCGCCACTGCACTCCAGCCTGGGAGACAGCGAGACTCTGTTGCAAAAAAAAAAAAAAAAAAAAAAAGGGCATTGTTATGGTTGGGATATTTGTCCCACCAAAATCTCATTTTGAAATGTAATCCCTGGCTGGGCATGGTGGCTCACTCCTGTAATCCCAGCAGTTTGGGAGACCGAGGTGGGTGGATCGCCTGAAGTCAGGAGTTCAAGACAAGCCTGGCCAACATGGTAAAACCACATCTCTACTAAAAATACAAAAAATTAGCCAGCCACGGCGGCAGATGCCTGTAATCCCAGCTACTTGGGAGGCTGAGGCAGGAGAATCGCTTGAACCCTGGAGGTGGAGGTTGCATCGAGCCGAGATTGCGCCACTGCACTCCAGCCTGGGCAACAAGAGTGAAACTCCACCTCAAAAAAAAAAAAAAGAAAAAAAAATGTAATCCCCAAAGTTGGAGATGGGACGTGGTGGGAGGTGTTTGGTTGTCTTGGTGCTGTCTTCCTGATAGTGAGTGGGTTCTCGTGGGATCTGGTTGTTTAAAAGTGTGTGGCACCTCCCCCTCAACTCTCTCTTCCTCCCGCTCTGGCCACGTGAGACACCTGTTCCCCCTTCACCTTCTGTCATGATTGAAAGCTTCCTGAGGCCTCCCCAGAAGCTGAGCAGATGCCAGCACCATGCTTCCTGTACAGCCCGCAGAGCCGTGAGCCAATCAAACCTCTTCTCTTTGTAAATTACGTGGTCTCAGGTGTTTCTTTACATAAATTCAAAGACGGACTGATACAGGCATTAATCTTATTCGTAAGGGCAGAGCCTCTCACCTTCCACAAGCCACCACCTCATAATATCATCACATTGGAGATTAGGTTTCAACCTGAACTTTGGTGGGATACAAACACTCAGACTATAGTACCCTGTCTCCAAATACAGACACATTCTGAGGACCTGGGGGTTAGGACTTCAACATTTGAATTTAGAAGAGCACAATTCAGCCTGTAACATCTGCTTTGATTTGGTTTGGGCTCCCCTGCAAGTAGGCCTCAAATAAAGGCTGTTGTACTTGTAGTTTGTTTGGGACGAGTACTCCTAGGGGCAAGAGTGAGGGATGGGGAGTGCGCACAGCAAAAGAGGAGCAGCAAGAAAACTAAGCAAAGGCCAGGCGCGGTGGTTCACGCCTACAATTCCAGCACTTTGGGAGGCCAAGGCAGGTGGATCACTTGGGATCAGGAGTTAGAGACCAGCTTGGCCAACATGGCAAAACCCCGTCACTACTAAAGACACAAAAATTATCAGCCTGGCAAACATGGCGAAACCCTGTCTCTACTAAAAACACAAAAATTAGCCAGACGTGGTGGCAGGCACCTGTAATCCCAGCTTCATGGGAGGCTGAGGCAGGATAATAGCTTGAACCAGGGAGGTGGAGGTTGCAGTGAGCCAAGATTGTGCCACTGCACTCTAGCCTAGGTGACAGAGTGAGACTCTGTCTCAAAAAAAAAGAAAAAAGAAAAAGAAAGCCAATGCAAATGTGCATTGCTGTGTTCACCACTATGGAAGCCGGGGTGCCAGATCCCCCAGGATCATCGGAGCTGCCTTATAAAATGCATCTGAGAACCATCCGCCCAGGGGAAGAAAGGAGGGAGCATTGCTTCCAGGGCTCTGCTGCCTTTGAGGAAGCGTTGGCCTGTAGGGTGTTCACGCCCTTGCACTTGCAGTTGAGCGTGTGTAACTGCTGAGTGGGTTACTGTGGAGGGGTGGGGGCGGAGGGATCCCACACTGTGGCAACAGCAAAGCCCCAGGCTGGAAGCGAGAGGCAAGCACAGGGGCCTAGGGCAGGCCATTGTCAGCTTACAGCTGCATGGAGCTTGTCACGGCCTGCGAGGTCTGTTTACTGCAGCTGGGCCTGGATTAGCAGGTGAAGCCAAGAAGTCTGAAGCCATTCAGGTGAGCTGCTCAACACAGTCCACCCCTTGTAGCACTCAGCCCCGCCCCTGTCCCCTACCGTGTCCACCATCAGAGTCCCCTTCGAGGTGCTCGTATCTGCAGTGCCTGCAAACAGCTCATGCTAGAGGGTTACCGAGAGGAGCTCAGAACCCACTGGAGTGGGGACTCCTTTCTGTGCATGTTGGTCCTGGTCCCTGGCACAAAGGCCCCAGTGTGACAGATGCAGTCACAGGTTTGAGTTCAGTGGGATCCACGCTGTGCCCAGTGGAGCCCTCCCCTACTTCCCTTCTCCTCTGCCCTCTCTCCCCTCTCCCCTGTCCCAGATAGCTGGGGCCTCTCATCTGACACACCTAAAATTGCAGGGACAAGAAGCACAAATCCACAAGGAGGTCACTGGGGCATGGTGGGGGGGAGCAGACAATCCTATTTCTATGACTTGTCCCCGGACCATGTGTTCAGCTTCTGGGGACGTGGCACCTGTGACTGGTTGTTGGCTCTGTGCTCGGGGTGTTGCACAAGCTGGCTGCCCCTACGTTCCATCAGGCCCAAGCTCCAGGGTGAGACTGGTGGGCATGGTGCTCATGTGCCCCCTGGGATCCTCCCTCGCCATGATCCGGGGCCTAGGTGGGCAGGATTCCACATCTCCAGATGGGGCATTCAGAGCTGCATTCTAGATGCAGTGGCGACATGGAGATCTGTCAGGTGGCACAGAACCACTGCCGTGGCTGGATTCCGAGGTGAGGACTAGAAGAACGAGGGTTGTGGAAGAGAGGGGTGCTGCTCGCAGGGCTCAGTGTGCAGATACGGAGAAGGCTCAGCACAGGATCTGGCACAGTCGGTCTACCAAATTGCCACTATGCCCATTTTACAGATGGGAAGCCTGAGGCTCAGGGGAGAAGGCAGCTTGCCCAAGGACCCAGCACTAGCAGGCAGCAGAGCTGGGTTGGAGACCAGCCTTAAAAATCCTGTGCTCGTAGCTATAAGGCTCTCCTCCCATCCTCACTACTGACCCAGTGAGTACATGTCTCTTTACAAAAGGAGTCTCGTTCTGTGCCTGCGCTGGTCCAGGGAATGTCGAGGAGGCCAAGGGCACCCCGCGTGGCCTTCTGGGACAGCTCCTTCTCTGACCAACAGAGGCCTTTCTGAGATAGCTGGTGGCCAAAGCCACTAACTGAGGGGCAGGACAAGGGGACTCTGAGCACCTTAGTCCCTACCCCACATCCCAGCTTCTATCCAGGATCCAAAAGTTTCTCCTGACGGGCACTCCTTCCCCTCTAGCTCAGACAAGTGGGCAGGGCTCTGGGGTCATTCAGACCTGAGCTCTGCCCTCTTCCCCCTCCTGGCTATGGGACCCTTATGGGTGAGTCTTAGTCTCTGTTCCTTCATCGCACTTCATGGAGACTGAATGAGATCCAGGGGTGAGACCCCCGGCCCAGAGCTGCTGTTAATCCAGGACCCGCCTCTCTCAGGAAGGACACGCAGTCCACTAATGACCATTGGTCCACCGAGGCACAGAGAGGGCAAGGGGCCCACCTAGGTCACCAGCAGTCCTGAGTCTAGTCCTGACTCCCAGTCCAGGCCTCCCTTGACCATACTCCAAAAGAAAATGAAGGTAGAGACGTGAGGGTTGTGGGGAGAGGAAGGAGATGGAGAAGAGGGGGGAGCTTACACTAACTCCCCTCCACAGTGCCTCTCACACAGTTAGTGTTCACTAAATATTTGCTGAATGATGAGTAAATGTTAGGTGGTTGGATAGATGGGGCCTCAGGCGGGTGAGACCTAGCTATGCGCTGTTCCGAATCCCAGCCCACGGCATCCTGCCAGTCCTTCCGCTAACCTCATTTGGTTGCTAGCAGTAGCCTTCATTTTCTGCTGAGTCACTACTCTCAACCCAGACGTGGGGTTGGGCGTGCCAGGAATTTGTAGGGAAGAAAGATTGACAGAACCTCAGCACCTCAACACCAGCTCCATTTTTAAGATGAAGAAACCGAGGCAGGGGGAGAGTCAGAAGGTCTGCTCAGCCCTGGAACACCCCACGTTCCCAGCAGTCTTGGGCCCCCACCCCTGCCCGGCTTACCCACCTCCATCAGGGGAGCCTCTGTCGTTCTTGTAGCTGGGGGGTGGGGGACTGGGGAACAGAACACATTCCCCAGGGCCCTTTGAGTCATGCTGAGTCCTGTAGAAGTCCCAGCACTTCCCATGGAGCTCCCAGGAAGCTTTAGCTGGCCTCTGGGAAGTACGCTGGGGCTCCTGGCCCCTCTAAACAGAGAATGGCACCTCTGCTCCATGAGTCTCTTTCCTCCTTTCCTCTCTGGCCCCTCTTGCCCTTCTCTGTGCCTGGTGGCAGGACCTAGGAGCCCATCTCTGTCCCCCATACGTACTGTGGCCTTGGGCAAGTCCCTGCCCTTCCCTGGGCCTCACTGGCCCAGCTGGGGCCAGGACAGCAAATCCAAGTCTCTCTTGACCAGACCCCCCAGGACACCGTGTCCATTGGAGCTCTGAGTGTACCTCCTTTCCCCTGGTGCCCTCCAGTCCCCACCCCTCTCTCTCTCTCTGGCCCTCTTATGGACTCCCAGAGGGAGACTGTCCCACCCCACCGCCTGGCTTCTCCTTCCTCTTGGTGTCCCTCTTCCTGGCCACCCTCCTTGGAGAATGCCAAGTCTGCAGGCAGGTTTCCCGTGACCTTGAACAACCGGCAGTTTGGGAGTGAGCAGCTCCGAGCTTTGCAAGGAGGGCCTGGGGTGAGGCCCACTGTGGGTCCTGGGGTGAGGCCCACCGTGGGTCCTGGGGGCTGCATTGCCTTTGCACCCCACACCCTGTCCTGCTGACCTTGCTTCGTTTTTCTCCATGGCACATGGCATCTTCTCACTGCTTACTTGGGTACTGTACCACCATGGCCTCAGCAGAATGTCCCTTCCACAAGGGTAGGGGTTTTGTCAGCTGTGGTCACTGCTGGGTCCTCACCCTGAAGGCCTAGAACAGTGCCTGGCCCACAGGGGGCCTCCTTCCTGCTGATGAAGGAGGATTTCCTCCAAGCCACCGTGTGGGGAGCACTTCCTTGTGGGCACCTCACTGCCCCTGATCCACCATCTGCCTGCCCAGGATATGCCAGGCCCCTTTTGGAAGATGGGGAAACTGAGGCTCAGAGAGGAAGAGACGAAGGGAAGGAATGGATGCAACCTCACACTGTGGTCCCTGGTGGGAGTCCAGAGTCGAACCCTCGCATTCAGGCCGCGGCGCTTGACTTAGCCCTTCCTCCCACAGCCAGTCCGCCACCCCAGCAGCTGAGAAGGGCCGGGACAGCCCCGCCCGCACCCCAGGTCCCTGACGCCTTCGGCTACACCCCTGTGGTAGAGTGGAGAAACTGAGGCACCCTGCAGCCTCGGATTCCCTGAAAGCCTCCTTCCCAAACCCGCGCCCGCGCCCCCTCCTCGGGCCCTGCCCTCCCTCCCCAGCCCTGGCCCTGGCCCCGGCCCCGGCCCCGCGCAGCCCTGGGCCCTTGGCAGAGCTCAGCCCGCGCCCACCCGGAGCCGCGGAGGGAGAAAAAAATGAGTTTTCCTGCCGCCCGGTGGCGGTGTCAATTGATCGCGCGCGGGCGGGGCTGCGCGCCGGGCTGGGGGCCTCGCTCGCAGCTGCCGGCGCGCAATTATCGGGAAAAAACTGGGGCGGCTGCCGCGGTGAAATTAGTTATCGATCCCTCGGTGGGGCCGCGGGGCCGCGCTTGGCGCTGACGGCTGCAGACCCGGCCGGGCCCGCTGGGCTGGGCGGAGGCCTGGGGGGCGGTGGGGGCGGTGGGGGCGGCGGAGGCGGCGGGGGCGGGCCCTCCCCCTGTCCGGCCTCTCCCTCCTCCCCCTCCTACCTCCTCCTCCCGCCCGCGCTCCCCTCTCCCATTCATCCTGCCGCCGTATCGACCCGCGGCCGACCCCGCGCGGCCAGGCGCCCCCGCCCGCTGCCCTCTGCTTTCCCAGCCCGGCCTCCCCCGCGGGGGCTGTCACCGAGCGCCTGGCACGGCCGGGCCCTGCCCTGGGGGAGGAGGAACCAGGGCCGGGGGCGGGAGCCAGCCCTTGTGCTCGCAGGCCGGGGTTCGGAGCCCAGCTGCCTGGGAAGGTTTCCAGATCTCCCTGAGCCTCAGTTTCCTCATCTGTAAACCGGGTGGTGGTGGCTTCGTCCCCCGCTTTGAGAGGACAGCAGGAGAGGCGTCCTCAGAAGTGAGTTCGCCTAGAAGCTGCCAGGCTGTAGTTTGCGTTAATACCACCGGTCTTCCCAGTCACTCTAGGAGACGGGTCATATCCCCGTTTTACAAATGAGGAAACTAACTCAGCGAGGGGAGATGCCGTGTCCAGGGACACACAGTAAGCAGGTGGCCCAGGAGGACCCCAGAACCCGGCTGCAGGTGGCGGTGGGGAGGGGGAGGTGCCTGCGGAAGGGGAGGGACCGGAGCAGCGGGAGGTCAGCGCTGGCACCTGCAGCCCTGTCAGCCTGCGGCGGTGCGGAGGTTTGGCAGGTCTTAGCAGAGTGGTGCTGACAGATCGCGGAGCCTGGATGGAGGTCAGGGCTCCTCAGCCCTCGCTGAGCCATGGCCTCCGCAGCCTCCTGGTTGGAGAGGAAGAGTGGGGAGGGGCAGAGGAAGGAGAGGGAAGCAAAGAGGAGAAGGGGAGGGTCTTTGCTTAGAGCCAGCCTGCCACCCTCTCCTTTCCCAGCACTAGGCTGCATTTGGGAGGGAGGCTCCAGGCTGGAGAGCAGGGGATGTGAGTTCCAATCCTGAGGCTCCACTAAGTGGTGTGACCTTGAGCAAGGCCCTGCCCCTCCCCAGGCCTCCTACAAAGACCGTATTGGGTCTTATGTCCCTCAAGGCTCCTCTGGGCTCCCTTCTGCCTGCCAGTCACAGCCTCATGCATCTCAGAGTCTCAGAACCTTTTTTTTTTTTTTTTTTTTGAGAAAGAGTCACTCTGTCACCCAGGCTGGAGTGCAGTGGCGTGATCTCAGCTCACTGCAACCTCTACCTCCCGGGTTCAAGCAATTTTCCCGCCTCAGCCTCCTGAGTAGCTGAGATTACAGGTGTGTTACCACCATGCCTGGCTAATGTTTTTGTAGTTTAGCAGAGATGGGGGTTTCACCATGTTGCCCAGGCTGGTCTCGAACCCCTGAGCTCAGGCAATTGGTCCACTCAGCCTCCCAAAGTGCTCGGATTACAGGCGTGAGCCACCTCACTCGGCCCTCAGCACCTCTTCATCCAGCATCTACTGTGTGCCAGGACTGGGCTGGGCACAGCAGATACAGCTGAGGACGAAGACAGCCGGGTCCCAGCTCTGTTGGAGCAAGATAGGTATTAAGCAAACCATTGTATGGCCGTGCACCTACACCTTGGGGGGCCTTCAAAGGGACTGACAGGATATGTGGGGTGGGTGGGTCACGGGGAAGACTCCCAGAGTCAGTGACATTGGAAGGTAGGACGCGGCAGGGGCAGGGAAGAGCAGGCTTGGCAGGGAAATGACATGAGCCGAGGCCCAAGTTCAAAAGGAGCTCTGAGCATTGCAGAAACAGAGAAAGGCTGGCGTGCTGAGGACAGGTGAGGGCGATGAGGCTGGCAGGGCCAGGCTGTGGAGGGCTGGGGTGCTGTGAAGGAGGTTACGCTCCTTCCTGAAGGTGGAGGAACACAAAGTATTCGATCGCGGAGGGACGGGCTCAAGTCGGCCCCTCGGCTGCACGCCCGTGTCTTCCTGTTCACCCATGGGTGTTGCGTGCAGAAGTCCTGCTTTGGAGGTCTGGCTTTGTTCTTGGCCTCTTTGAGCCTCAGTGTCCTATTCTGTAAAATGGAGATAGTGACTCCCAATGCTGTAGTGGCTGTGGGTTTTGGTGGGGACAGCCCTGGGTTCAAGTCTTCCTTTATAAGCCGTGAGTCCTTGGGCGGTGTCCAACAAGCGGCTCAAAGGGGCCCTGTGTTCTCCCTCTCCCAGCTTTCCTGGCTCCCCAGATGGGATTCTAGAGGCGTCCTCAGGATCCAGAAGAAGGTCTCCTTGGTGACAGGGGAGGCGATGGCTAGCCCCTCTGCTGGCCTGTTGGTGAGGAGAGGCAGGGCGAGAGGGCTGGAGTCCAGTGCTGGGGGTCACAGCTCCTGCCTCTTCCCCTCTGTACTCCCCCTGCTCACTGCAAGGGGACACAGAAAATGACAGAGGGGCAAGCTGGCCTGTTGTGTCCTGTAAAAACTAGTCTTCCCCTGGCTTCTGGGGAGCACGCTTTATTCTATTCTTGATTTGGACATGGGTATTACCGATGAGTTCACTTTGTAAAGATTCACAGAACTGAACACCTGGTATGCATTTCTGTGTATGTGTCACACTTCAACAAAAAGTGCCACTGGGGGCCGGGCGCCGTGGCTCATGCCTGTAATCTCAGCACTTTGGGAGACTGAGGCGGGCGGATCACATGAGATCAGGAGTTCGAGACCAGCCTGACCAACAACGTGAAACCCCCATCTCTACTGAAAATACAAAAATTAGCAGGGCCTGATGGCACACGCCTGTAGTCCTAGCTACTCAGGAGGATGAAGCAGTAGAATCGCTTGGACCCAGGAGGCAGAGGTTGTAATGAGCTGAGATCGCACCACTGCACTCCAGCCTGGGCAACAGAGTAAGACTCTGTTTCAAAAAAAAAAAAAGGCCGGGCACGGTGGCTCAAGCCTGTAATCCCAGCACTTTGGGAGGCCGAGACGGGCGGATCACGAGGTCAGGAGATCAAGACCATCCTGGCTAACATGGTGAAACCCCATCTCTACTAAAAATAAAAACTAGCGGGTGAGGTGGCCCGAGTCTGTAGTCTAGCTACTTGGGAGGCTGAGGCGGGAGAATGGCATAAACCAGGAGGCAGAGAACTTGCAGTGAGCGGGTGGTGTCTCTACCTCAGCCTGGGTGACACAGCTGAGACTCCGTCTCAAAAAAAAAAAAAAAAGTGCCACTTCTCTGAGCTGCTGGTGGCTCATAAACAGCAGCCTGTGAGGTAGGAGCAAACATCCCATTTGGCAGAAGACCAGAGTGAGGCCCTGGGGGAACTGAGCCCTCACCTGACTGCGGTGGGTCCCGAGGGAGCCGAGACATGTGCCTGCTGGAGAGGGCTCTGTCTCCAGCTCCCCCAGATCTGAAGAGCACACCTGGCTGGTTTCTGGGATTCCTGTAACTCTAGAAGCGCCTGCTGGCCGGGCGCGGTGGCTCAAGCCTGTAATCCCAGCACTTTGGGAGGCCGAGACGGGCAGATCACGAGGTCAGGAGATCGAGACCATCCTGGCTAACACAGTGAAACCCCGTCTCTACTAAAAAATACAAAAAAACTAGCCGGGTGAGGTGGCGGGCGCCTGTAGTCCCAGCCACTCGGGAGGCTGAGGCAGGAGAATGGTGTGAACCCGGGGAGGCGGAGCTTGCAGTGAGCTGAGATCCGGCCACTGCACTCTAGCCTGGGTGACAGAGCGAGACTCCATCTCAAAAAAAAAAAAAAAAAAAAAGCGCCTGCTGACAGGGGCCACTGAGAGAGAATTAGCCATGGCATCGCAGGATCAAAACCATCTGGTTGGCCAGGTGCAGTGGCTCACACCTGTCATCCCAACACTTTGGGAGGCCTGGCAGGGGCAGATCTCTTGAGGTCAGGAGTTCGAGACCAGCCTAACCAACATGGTGAAACCCCATCTCTACTAAAAATACAAAAAATTCGCTGGTGCGGTGGTGGGCACCTGTAATCCCAGCTACTAGGGAGGCTGAGGCAGGGGAGTCGCTTGAACCTGGGAGGCGGAGGTTGCAGTGAGCCGAGATCACAACACTGCACTGCAGCCTGGGTGATTGAATGAGACTCTGTCTTAAAAACAAACAAACAAACAAAGAAACCAACCATCTGGTTGATGGGTGCGGTGGCTCACGCCTGTAATCCCAGCACTTTGGGAGGCTGACATGGGCAGATCACATGTGGTCAGTTCAAGACCAGCCTGGCCCACATGGTGAAACCCCACCTCTACTGAAAATACAAACAATTAGCCAGGCATGATGGCACATGCTTGTAATTCCAGCTACTTGGGGGACTGAGGCAGGAGAATCCTTGAACCTGGGAGGCAGAGGTTGCAGTGAGTTGAGATTGCGCCACTGCACTCCAGCCTGGGCGATAAGAGCAAAACTCCATCTCCAAACAAACAAACAAACAAACAAACAAAAAACCATCTGGTCTTCTCCCTGGCCCTAGGAACACTGAGGCACACAGAAAATCAGTGACTTGGCCAGGTCTTCCAGTATGAAGAGAGAGCCAGGATTTCAAACAAGACTTGCCTACCTGGCTACAAGGCCACAAAGCCACATGTTTTCCATGGCACCCACCTCCTTCCTGCCCTGTGTTTGCCCCTCCATCAATATCTGACATTCCACCTGCCATCACGACACACGGGGGTGAGCAGAGGAGTGCAAGGAGGGAAGGAGAGGAGCAAGAGGAGAGTAGGAGGAAGATGAACTTCACGGAGCTGCTGGGTCCTGAATACCCCATTCCCTAGAATGACACTCAAGGCCATGGCCAACCAGACCCTTCCCATCCTCAGTCCTGTTTTTCCCTTCCTTCCCTGGCCCCCGACCTGTGTCTCATTTCCAGCCACATGGGACACTGGGCCACTCCTCACATCCACCTGTCATACTCCCGCCCCTGAGCCTTTTCCTAGACTGTTCCCAGTACTCTGCCCAGGAAACCTCTGTATTAGGGATCAGACACGCAGCCGTGAGCCAGGGGGGTCATGGCCCTGGCCCTCATAGTTTTCAGTGAAGCTGACACATGTATATCTGGGTGAGTATCTGAAGGAATGTGTGTGTACATCTTTCGTTAGCCATTTTTTTTTTTTTTTTTGAGACAGGATCTCTGTTGCCTAGACTGGATGACGGCTCACTGCAACCTCCATCTCCCTGGCTCAAGGGATCCTCCCACCTCAACCTTCCGAATGGCTGGGACGACAGGTGCGTGCCACCATGCCTGCCTAATTTGTGTGTGTGTGTGTGTATTTTTTTTCTTTTAAGAAATGGTATCTCACTATGTTGCCCAGGCTGGTCTCGAACTCCTGACCTTGTGATCTGCCCACCTCAGCCTCCCAAAGTGCTGGGATTACAGGCGTGAGCCACCACGCCTGGCCTAGTTAGGCTTTTCTAAGCATGAGGACACGTGCATACTTGCACACACATCTCCGTATGTATATAAGTTAATGTGCATTGTGACCATAATGGACACGACTGTTTTAAGGGTGAAGGGAAAGCTTCCCCTTCACCCTTGAAGGTTTGCTGAAAAATCACCTCACAAAAAGTCAGATTAGGCCTGGGGCAGTAGCTAACGCCTGTAATCCCAGCACTTTGGGAGGCTGAGGCGGACAGATCACAAGGTCAGGAGTTCGAGACCAGTCTGACCAATATGACGAAACCCCGTCTCTACTAGAAATACAAAAATTAGGCCAGGCGCGGTGGCTGACGCCTGTAATCTCAGCACTTTGCGAGGCCGAGGTGGACGGATCACAAGATCAGGAGATCAAGACCATCCTAGTTCACACGGTGAAACCCCGTCTCTATTTAAAAATACAAAAAATTGGCCGGGCGCGGTGGCTCAAGCCTGTAATCCCAGCACTTTGGGAGGCCGAGACGGGTGGAACTTGAGGTCAGGAGATCAAGACCATCCTGGCTAACATGGTGAAACTCCGTCTCTACTAAAAAATACAAAAAATTAACTGGGCATGGTGGCGGGCGCCTGTAGTCCCAGCTACTTGGGAGGCTGAGGCAGGAGAATGGCGTGAACCCGGGAGGCGGAGCTTGCAGCGAGCTGAGATCACGCCACTGCACTCCAGCCTGGGCGACAGAGACAGACTCTGTCTCAAAAATCAAGCAAAGACAACAAAAACAACAACAAAACATTAGCCGGGCATGGTGACACACGCCTGTAGTCCCAGCTATTCAGTAGCCTGAGGCAGAAGAACGGCTTGAACCCGGGAGGCAGAGGTTGTAGTGAGCCAAGATCGTGCCACTGCACTCCAGCCTGGGTAACAGAGCGAGACTCCGTCTAAAAAAAAAAAAAAAAAGATTAATACAAAAAAATATATAAATTTACTATTCCATTGTACATGGGGAAAGTCAGAGTGACTGCCCCGTATGGGTGGGATACAGATGCTTACATACCCTACTTCTTAGGGGAAAGGGAGATGGGGAAGCATGGGTGACTTTAAGGGGATAGTAAATGATTTTTAGGGTCTGGCATGGTGGCTCACACCTGTAATCCCAGCACTTTGGGAGGCCGAGGCGGGTGGATCACGAGGTCAGGAGATCAAGACCATTCTGGCTAATGCAGTGAAACCCCATCTCTACTAAAAATACAAAAAATTAGCCAGGTATGGTAGCACGTGCCTGTAGTCCCAGTTACTCAGGAGGCTGAAGCAGGAGAATCGCTTGAACCCAGGAGGCAGAGGTCGCAGTGAGCCGAGATCCCTCCACTGCACTCCAGCCTGGAAGACAGAGAAAGACTGTCTCAAAAAACAAACAAACAAAAAACAAGAAAATTTTTTTTTGGGAATCTGATGGGCTCAAAGAACATCCAATGGTAAGTCTACTCAGCCTGCAGAGCAGACAATCATTTGTGACAAAATCTGTCCAGATTCGTTGACAGACTTTGTCTTCCTTCCTGCGATATGGGCTTAGTTACTGAAAACTCAGAGAAGGGCCCAGAGGTCTTTGTCTTCTTCTTTGGTAGGTCCAGACTGTACGCAGATAAGGGAACTTGAGCCCGTGCTTTGGGAGAGGTGGATGATTGAGAGACAGGAGCGGGGTGGGCAGGGGGCCAATTGTTCTCCTCGGGAGATCTGTCTGGTCTTTAGGCAGGGAGGGGAAAAGTCCTCCTAGCATCTATTGATCTCTAAGGGTCTTTAATTCGAAACACTGATGATACCAGGGAGCCGTATTTGGGGGTAAAGTTCGGGCTGCACTCCTTTGCTGTGTCTGTGTAATGCTGACTCTGCATGTACAGATGTAGAAACGCAAATAGCTCCATACACGCACAACCATGTATATGTTCACGTGCATGTGAGCATTTATGCGTCTGTGCATCTTTGTGGATGTTTGTATGTACATCGTACGTGTGCCCATGTCTATCCGTTTGTACTTGGTTTTCAGTGCACATTTGTGAGCAGGTGAACATTTCTGTGAATGTTTATAAGCATGTGGAACGGGCATCTTTGTGGCTGCAGGAGTTACATGGGTGCATATGTAATGGCTGTATGTACATCTGTATGTTTGATGTGTATTTGCATGCATGAGTGCCATGCACAATCTCTGTGCACACCTTTGTGGTTTCTTTGCATATGCATGTGTGTAATTCCCCTTCACACATGTGTGTCTGTGTGGAGATCTTCCTCTGAGCGCACGAACATTTCTGTGGGTGCTTGTGCCTCTGTGCACATTCTGAGAGGCGCCCTGGGTGTGTGCAAGGGCACACTCGTTAGGGATCACAGTCCACTGCCTGCCGTGGGGAGGAGCATGCTTTTCCGGGTTTTCCGGAGGACCGAGAGAATGGGGTGGGGCTCAGCTGCTAGTTGCCTGGTGGGGATGCTGAGGAGGGAGACAGAAGCCATCCAGCGCCACCCAGCTGCCCCTCATCCTGGCCTTCCCACTGCCCAACTAGGGTTCAGGAAAATAACCTCCTCCTGCTTCCCACAGGCCTCCAGGGCTGGTAGGGGCAGGAGCCTGCCGCAGCCTCGAGCAGGCTGAGATCTCCTGGGACCCTTGCCAAGGGAGCCTCTCAAGCGCCTCTGAGCTGACTGAGCCGTGCTGCACTCCTGTGTCCACTGTATGCGCCCCTCACAGCTGCGCCTGGGTCTCTCTGCTGAGAGCGCCGTGCTCCAATGACCAGGCTGTGGATCCTGGCTTCTCTCGAGCTTTTCTCCATCTCAAAGCCCTGGCTTCAAAGTTCAGGCTGGGGCCGGGCCAGGGCTCTCCTCTTCTGCAACTGGAGCTGCCCAGGCAAGCCAGACACACAAGCAAGTCTGTCCTTGGGCTGCGTCCTGGCTGACAGCGATGTAGTCCCGGGTGCGGAAAATCAGCTCGCGGGCACTGTCTCAGTAACTCAGAACACTTCACCCAACCCCTAAAGCCCTCCCTCTGTGTTCCTGTCACCCCTGCACCGGGGATCAGCTACTCACCTTCTGGTGTGACCCCTCATCCTCTAAAGACTTGGGGTTACCCAGAGTCCTCTCTCCCCACTCAGAGTGTCCCTTCTGGGTACCCAGAAAGATACCCTGGCCAACATGCTGGCCTCTCCCTTCCTGCACCCCATCATCGTCAGGGACCTCCACCGTGCCCCCTGCACCACAGACACCCAGACCTGATCACTGCCTCCTCAGCCCCATTCTGAGGTCTGCAGGCCAGCTCCACACCGCCCCTGGCCACCTGGCCCTCACTGTCCTGAGAAGCACTTTAAGCTCAATCTCCTCTCCCAGAACTCTCTGTCCCCACAGATGCCAACCCTCCCCGGACTCCTCATGCCTATCACTTTCCATACAATATCCCATGACGGTTCCGCCCTGGTGCCAGCCCCAGCTGGGGGAACCCAGACCAGCCTCACCAGACTTGACCTTTAAGCAACGGCCTTGTCACTCTAACCCAATCTCTGACACGCATCCTTCGGTTTCCCCGCTGGCTCTCCGCAGGTCGCTTCTGAGGCTGCCCACGTGGCGCTTCTTGCTTCAGCTCTCGAGTAACTGATGGTGTGTTCTGGACCTCAGCTCTCCCGGGCAGTGTCCGTCACACTCACGGCTTCCTAGACTTCTGTCTCCGGTCCTATCACCTTCCCAACGCCAGACCCATCACGTCTGCTGCCCTTGAACACCTCCACTCGGTGTCCCTGCGGGCCACTCAGGTTTCCTCCACCCCAGTCTTCCCCACCTGCTCCTCCTCCATGCTTCCCTCTCAGGGAGTTCAAGACCAGTCTGACAGCGGGGCGCGGTGGCTCAAGCCTATAATCCCAGCACTTTGGGAGGCCGAGACGGGCGGATCACGAGGTCAGGAGATCGAGACCATCCAGGCTAACCCGGTGAAACCCCGTCTCTACTAAAAAATACAAAAAACTAGCCAGGCGAGGTGGCGGACGCCTGTAGTCCCAGTTACTCGGGAGGCTGAGGCAGGAGAATGGTGTAAGCCCGGGAGGCGGAGCTTGCAGTGAGCTGAGATCCGGCCACTGCACTCCAGCCTGGGTGACAGAGCGAGACTCTGTCTCAAAAAAAAAAAAAAAAAAAAAAGTACCAGTCTGACCAACATGGAGAAATGCCGTCTCTACTAGAAATACAAAATTAGCTGGGCGTGGTGGCGCATGCCTGTAATCCCAGCTACTTGGGAGGCTGAGGCAGGAAAATCACTTGAGCCTGGAAGGCAGAAGTTGCAGTGAGCCGACATTGTGCCATTGCACTCCAGCCTGGGCAACAAGAGTCTCAACAAACTCCGTCTCAAAAAAGAAAAAGAAAAAGAAAGTCAATCATCAATAATGCTGGAATATGTCAGCTTTTCTTCTACCTCCCGCCACTGATCCAGACCCCATTCCCTCTGCCTGGGTGATCCCTATAGCTACCCAGGGCTACGGCTTTTTTCCATTCAAGTCATTTTTCATGCAGCAGCAGCCAGAGTGGTCTTTCCAGAGTGTATTAGGTTGGTGCAAAAGTAATTGTGGCTTTTGCAATTAAAAGTAATCGTAGGCCAGGCACAGTGGCTCACGCCTGTAATCCCAGCACTTTGAGAGGCTGAGACAGGTGGATCACTTGAGGTCAGGAGTTCGAGACCCACCTGGCCAACATAGTGAAACCTTGTCGGCAGGGCTGAGGCAGGAGAGTCACTTGAACCCAGGAGGCAACAGTTGCAGTGAGCTGAGATTGCGCCACTGCACTCCAGCCTAGGCGACAAAGTGACTCTGTCTCAAAAAAAAAGTAATTGCAAAAACCGCAATTACTTAATAGGTCTGACTAAGACTCTCCCCAGGTTCAAACGCCGGCTTCAAACCTTTTGCTTCTTATAGTCTTTTTTAAAAAATTCTTATCTGTGGCTCATTGGGTCTCAACATAGCCAAGCAAACCGAACTGCTAGGAATTTTCCCAATGGAACATTCTCTCTGCAAGGCCTTTGCTCCTGCAGTTGCTCCTCCAGGAGCTCCCGCCTCCCTCTTCTCTTCCCTTCCTGGAGGCTCAGCACAGGAGAGGCCCTGCTGCAGGTGCCCTCTCACCTCTCAGGTAGGGGAAGGGGCCTCTGTCCTCTGCAAACCTGCGCTGAGTGCTCTGGATGGTTCTGTCCCTTGGATTGGGCCTCCCCAAGGGCAAGACCCTGCGTGGTTCACCCTGGCCGCTCATGCGGAGGCCTGCCTAACATAACTGCTGAATGAATGAATGAACAAATGAATTGAATAATGGACAAAGCCCAACAGGGAGGGTTAGCATAAAGCGGAAAGAGGCCAGGACTGTGGGTCAGCAGACCCTATCCTCCTCCCAGTGCCCCCAGCTTGCTATGGGCTTCTTTCTAGCTGATTACGGCTCTGAAGGTCTGTTTTATGTATGACAAAGTGGTCTCCAAGGCATCTGGCTCCAGCTGCCACATGCTCACCCATTTCCACAGCCACATGGAGGGAATCATAGTCATGCTGAGCCCATCCTCCTTGGGTGACTGATGGAGAAACTGAAACTCGGGTGGCGTGGCTGTGGGTAGGGGAAGAGCTGGACCCAGGGTCGTTCAGCGCCGGAGGCCCACATGCAAGTGTGGAGAGAAAGGAGTCCCCAACGCCCTGTGTGCTGGAGTGGTGGCCTCTTGGGCTGGCCAGGGCCCTCGGGGGTTGGGGTCAGGACTTCTCCTGTCTGGTCCTTCCCCAGGATTCAGAACCTACTAATAGGGAGGAAGAAGAGCAGGGTTGCTCTCAATGGGTCACATATCCAACTGGGGGAGGACATTGCAGCGGAGAGCTCAAGGTCATCCCGAGGTCAGACTCTGTCCAGCTTAATTATTCATTAACCAGGCGAGTCCGGGCATTGAGTTAATGACCAGCACCAGGCTGGGGCCAGTTCCTCCCCAGAGGGTTGGCGTGACCTGCAAGGGCAGGGCAGCCTGTACCTGAGTAGTTGGTGGAGCAGCCCTTCCTTCCTTCCCTTCCCCTCCCTCCCTCCCTCCCTTCCTTCCTTCCTTCCCTTCCTTCCTTCTTTCCTCCCTCCCTCCCTCCCTTCCTCCCATCCTTCTTTTCTCACCATGTGCCTGGCAATTAGCAGGGCCCTGGAGTCCAGATGGGCAGGGGAGGGGAGCGGAGCAATGGAGACAAGGACAGCTCAAAGTGGTCAGTGCATGGCAGGGATGGCACAGGAGTGCTACAGAGGCCAGAGGAGACCCCTGGGCAGTGTGGGTAAAATCAGCACAGCTGGTGGAGGGGAGATGTCCTGAGGAGCCCTGCAGGGCCCGTGCAACTGGCCCATATCCCACTGGTTTGGTGCTGTCAGGGTCCTTGGCAGGCTCCCAGCCCACTCCAGCTGGGCTCACCTTTGGTGGCACCCCCTACTTCTCAGGGCTGTTACCATCAAGATGACTTCTATCCTTGCTTCCCTTTCGCTGGGGCTCCCTGGGACTGCCTCCAGTGGCTGTCCTGCAGGGTTTGTGGCCTGGTGGCTGAGGAGGGGACTGAGGGTCCCTGCAGTGGAGGCTGGAGCGGGATGGCCAGAGGACAGTCCCTGGGTGTGTGAGCAGCCGAGGGGAGGGTCCTAGAGGGGGTCGGGGACAGGGAGGCTCTGAGGACCAGGACTGGCGGTCTTGTCCTGGCACTTGCATGGGACAGCCTGGGCTTGGGGCTCTTGTGTGCTGGGGCCCCGGGGTGCACGTGGGAATGGTGGGTTGGGAGGGGAGAGTGGGGAGGAGTTGGATGGAGATGAGTTTTCAGGGTGTGCAGGGTAAGAAGGAGACGGGGAAAAAGCTAGACGGAGCCCCAGTGGACAGGGGGTGAGGCCGGGACCACCATGGTGGTGGTGTGGGGACAGGGTGTCTCTTGGGAAGGTGGTGCGATCCCATGACAGCCAGGTCCCCAGTGTAGGGGGCCAATCTGGATCCTAACTGGGTGGGCCTAGCACTCGTGCCCCCACTCAAGTCGGAACCCTCGAGAAGCCGAGGGGAGAGGGGAGTGGCAGGTGGGCTTCGGGCTGCTGGGCCTGGAGGATGGCTGGTGGTGGTGAGGGTGGAAGCCCTGACCCCAGCCTGGCTGGGGTTGCCCTGGCAAGGGCGGAAGCTGCCACCGCAGCCCTGGGCCAGCCCCACCTCTCCCAACAAAGGCTCAGCGAGGAGAGGGCGTGTTTGTTCAGGCTGGGGGCTGGTGGGGGGCAGGAAGCAGAGTTTCAAAGCGGTTTCACCCTTTGTTACCCGCTCTTCAGCTCCACCTCCCGCCCCAGGCTGCATTCCAGAACCGGAGGGGGTCCTGCCCTGGGAGAAATCCGCTTAGCCAAAGGCTCGGGTTACAGCCCAGCTGTGGGCGAGGCCCGGACCTTCCCAGCCTGACACCGAGGGCCGCCTGGACTTTCTCAGCTGCCGGCCCTGCTCCCGGTCCACCCTGTCCCCACCCTGGGACCCCCTCTTGGACCTTGGGCTTTAGGAGGGAGGAGGAAGGAGCCGGGAGGAGAAGAGAAGGGGGAAGGCCCCAGCCTCATCCTCTGTAGATGACGGGGGATGGGGTTGGAGTTGTTTTTCTGGAAGGCGGTGGGGACTGTTGCTTTCTGCCCCGAATCTGACCTCAGAGCAAAGCTTGCAAGGAGATTCCTGGTTTGAAGGGGGTGGACTGTGGAGAGGGGGATTCTTTCTTTCCTTGTAGGCCACACAGTATCTTCTCTTATTTTTAGTACTTTTTCTTTTTAGTACTTGCTCGATGTATATTTTACATTTGGTAAAATGCCCTGACCTTCAGCGTATAGCCCACGATTTCTTACATGTTTGTGGGCAAGACAGCCGATGGCCCCCATCCCTCCAGACGGTTCCCTCGTGCCCCTCCCAGTCACACACCCCAGCCTGACCTCCATCACCACCGACAGTTTTGCCTTTTCACCCAACTGGAATCAGAGCATGCACTCTGCCACGCCTGGCTTCTGTCCAGCGTACTATTTGGGACCTGTCCCTGTCCACGTGTGTCTCCAGAGCCCTCCCCTGCCATTGTTCGGTAGTATTTCCCTGTCTGTTCATCCCCTTGCTAATGGCCAGGCCCATTGTTGCTGGTCCTGGGCAATGATGGGTGAAGCTGCTGTAGGTCACCTGTCTTTGAGGAGAAGCAGGGACTGATGTGACTTTTTATTCCCCGATACCCCACCAGGAGCAGGCATTGACACAGGGCCCTGGCATATGCTGTTCCCTCAGCCGGGAGCCACTCTGCTCCTTGTCCTTGGAGTGACTGGCTCCTTCTCAGCTTTCAGGTCTCAGCCTAATTGTCACCTTCTCAGAGATGCCCTCCCTGACCACCTGGTCTCACGGCATCTCCCACCCCTTCACCCCAGATCTTGTTCTTTGGTTCTGTTGTCATGGTGTTACAGGAAAGGGATCCCGATCCAGACCCCAAGAGAGGGTTCTTGGATTTTAGGCAAAAGGCCCAGGCGAGTGGATCACCTGGGGTCAGGAGTTCGAGACCAGTCTGGTAAAACCCTGTCTCTACTAAAAATACAAAAAATTAGCTGGGTGTGGTGGCGGGTGTCTGTAGTCCCAGCTACTTGGGAGACTGAGGCAGGAGAATCACTTGAACCCAGGAGGCAGAGGTTGCAGTGAGCCAATTCTCCCCACTGCACTCCAGCCTGGCGACAGAGCGAGACTCTGTCAAATAAAAAAGGGTGGCTACTCTATAGAGCCGCCCAGGGCTGCTTGTTGCCCACTTTATTTTATTTTTTATTTATTTATTTATTTATTTTTGAGACGGAGTCTCGTGCTGTCGCCCAGGCTGGAGTGCAGTGGCCGGATCTCAGCTCACTGCAAGCTCCGCCTCCCTGGTTTGCGCCATTCTCCTGCCCACTTTAATGGTTGTTTCTTGATGATATACTAAACGAGGGTGGATTATTCATGCCTCCCCTTTTATAGGTCATACAGGGCAACTTCCTGGCGTTGCCATGGCATCTGTAAACTGTCATGGCGTCGGTGGGAGTGTAGCAGCGAGGACAACTAGAGGTTACTCTCGTCGCTATCTTAGTTTTTTGGGTTTTAACCAGCTTGTTTATAGCAACCTGTTTTATCAGCAAGGTCTTTATGACCTGTGCCTTGTGCTGACCTCCTATCTCATCCTGTGACTTAGAATGCTTTCACCATCTGGGAACACAGCCCAGTAGGTTTCAGCCTCATTTTACCCAGCCCCATTCAAGATGGAGTAGCTCTGGTTCACATGCCTCTGACAATGGGGCCCTTATTGCAATTTGCTGCCATCTTATCCCTGTGCTATTTCTTTTCTGTGGCCCCTACCAGAGGTTTTGCATCCCAGTGCCCAGCACATAACTTGGCATGGGATGATCAATCTGTGGAGGCATCTGCAGATCTGTAGGCATTGGGAGGTGCAGACTATGCTGGGCTGTGCCTGGCCCTGTGCTTGCTAGATGCGGCAGACACCAGGAAGAGGTGGACACAGCCCCTTACACTCCAAGCCCGGCTGAGGGAGGGCTCAGTCTCTAAGCCCCTGTCCCTGTCCCTGCAGTGAATGGTCTTTTCCAAACAAGAACAAAACACCCTCCTTTTTTTTGAGATGAGGTCTTGCTCTGTTGCCCAGGCTGGATCGCAGTGGTGCAGTCATAACTCACTGCAGCCTCGACTTCGCAGGCTCAAGGGATTCTCTCACCTAAGCCTCCTCAGTAGCTGGGACTACAGGCATGTGCCACCACGCCTGGCTAATTTATGTATTTTTTGTACAGATAGGGTTTTGCCATGTTGCCCAGATAGTCTTGAACTACTGGGCTCAAGTGATCCTCCCACCTCAGCCTCCCAGGCACGAACCTGGGAGGCCTGCCCTTCTTTTTTATGAGTGTGTAGCAGGCACTGGATTGGGGAATGAGCCAGCTCTAGGTGCCGGCCTTGTTTTAGCTCGGCCAATTCCTTGAGAGTTGATTGGTTCAGGAGCTCTGGTCTAAGCCAATCAGCACACAGCAGCATCTTCTGAGGCTCTAGGTGGGCCTAGGTTGGACCCAGGAGGCCCTCTCTCCCCGTCCTGCTGGACTCAAGGAAGGAAGCAGGTGGCCTCTGCTGCTCCCTGAGGAATAAGCTCCCATTGAAGAAGGGACTCCAGAGGACTGCCCGCCTCTGGGCTTCCTGTTGTGTTGTGCTATGTGATATCTTTATTGCTCAAGCTAACTGGGGTCAAATTTCCTGTTACTAACAGCCAAAAGCATCCCCTCTGATGTAGCGTGCGGAAAAGGAAGCCATGCCATCCAACCAGACTCCCCCGAGTGGCCCTCAGGCTTTGAAGACCCCGGTCCCATCCTCTTTTTCTTTTCTCTTTACTTTTCTTTTCTTTTCTTTTTTTTTTTTTTTTTTTTTTGAGATGGGGTCTCGCTGTGTCACCCAGGCTGGAGTGCAGTGGTTCGATCTCAGCTCACTGCAACCTCCATCTCCCAGGTTCAAGCGATTCTCCTGCCTCAGCCTCCCGAGTAGCTGGGATTACAGGTGTGCGCCACCATGCCCGGCTAATTTTTTCTATTTTTAGTAGAAACTGCGTTGGCCAGGCTGGCCTCAAACTCCTGGCCTCAAGTGATCCAAACGCCTCGGCCTCCCAAAGTGCTGGGATTACAGGTGTGAGCCATCCGCCTGGCCCTCACTGCTAATTTACCACCAGCTGTGAGATTCTCCATTCTCTCAGCTCAGCGTTTCTGGCCCCATCTCTTGCACCTCAGCGGGGGAGCACAGTAGGGTCTGAGTCAGTTCCTACCGAGGAAAGGACCAAATGAGCAGAATCTCCTCCTTGTACCTGATGGGCAAAGGCGCAGATGGCACCTGCAAGAGCTGTGTCCTTAAGAGACACACAGGGGTCAGGTGCTTGGGGAAGAGCAGGAAAGGGCGCATCGGGCCATGCTGCCAGAGAACCTTTAGCAAAAGTTTGAGGCAATGGCAAAACCCTAACTCTACAAAAAATACAACCAGCTGGGCATGGTGGTGTGTGTCTGTAGTCCCATCTCCTCAGGAGGCTGAGGAGGGAGGATTGCTTGAGCCCAGGAAGTCGAGGCTGCAGTGAGCCATGATTGTACCACAGCACTCCAGCCTGGGTGACAGAGCTAGACCCTGAAGGCAATCCCTCATGCCGTTTCTGTTGATGCCCTGCAGCAACCAAAAATCCTGTCTCATTTTGGCCAGGTTAAAAACCACTTCCGCCGGGCGCGGTGGCTCACACCTGTAATCCCAGCACTTTGGGAGGCCAAGGCAGGCAGATCACGAGGTCAGGAGATAGAGACCATCCTGGCTAACACGGTGAAACCTCGTCTCTACTAAAAATACAAAAAACTAGCCGGGCGTGGTGGCGAGTGTCTGTAGTCCCAGCTACTCGGGAGGCTGAGGCAGGAGAATGGCGTGAACCTGGGAGGCGGAGCTTGCAGTGAGTGGAGATCGCGCCACTGCACTCCAGCCTGGGCGACAGAGCGAGACTCCGTCTCAAAACAAAACAAAACAAAGAAACACTTCTATAACCACACTTAATGTAATCTGATGACAGTTGTGATCAGATTACATCAAGCACTTTCTGGGTGTGCATCCTCTGTTAAACACTCTATGTCCTTGACTTTGTTCTTACGACAAAACATACACAGACTCAAAATTGGAGCCTGCTTCCATATAACAGACCTTTGGGCCACTCTGGGCTCTACTCCAGGCTGGAGTGTAGTGACTTGATCTCAGCTCACTGAGAGCAGAGGGTGGGGTAGATTCGGGGACTCCCAACCCCCCAGCCCAGGTATGTTTTGAGTCCTGTTTACCACAGCCATGGAAACAGAGTGAACAAGGGCTGCACTCCTAAGGTAAGTTTTGGAAGTGGGGAGGCTGGGCAGGCCAGGTAGGTGCCAGTGCACCTGCGAAGCCCTCAGAGACACCCCACACCTCAGCCCTGGGTGAATCCCACCTGTCATTCCTTCTCATACCTCTCCCTGGTTCCTTCCCAGCCCCAGAGCCCCTGTCACGACCCCTTCATCTCCTGGGAGGTCCTTGTCTAGCATTCCTGACTGCAGCCCTAGGGCTTGGCATGCACCTAGAACATAGTAGGTCTCAATAAATAAGTGCTGCATAGATTAGTAAGGTGCATGGGAGGCATCACTGAGGCTGTAATTGTTTGTTTGTTTGTTTGAAACAGAGTCTTACTCTGTCGTCCAGGCTGGAGTGCAGTGGCTTGATTTCAGCTCACTGCAACCTCCTCCCAGGCTCAAGTGATTCTCCTGCCTCAGCCTCCCAAGTAGCTGGGATTGCAGGTGTGCACCACCACGTGCCGCTAATTTTTGTATTTTTAGTAGAGACGGAGTTTCACCATGTTGGCTAGGCTGGTCTTGAACTCCTGACCTCAAGGGATCCGCCTGCCTTGGCCTCCCAAAGTGCTGGGATTAGAGGTGTGAGCCACGCACAGCACCTGGCCTGTTTTCATTTTTTTAGACACAGTTTCCCCCTGACGCCCAGGCTGGTGTGCAGTGATGAGATTTCAGCTCACTGCAACCTTGACCTCACAGGCTCAAGTGATTCTTACGCCTCAGCCTCCCGGAGTAGCTGGGATTACAGGTGCGCTCACATCCAGCTAATTTTTGTATTTTAGTAGAGACGGCATTTTTGCCATGTTGGCAAGGCTTGTTTTGAGCTCCTGGCCTCAGGTGATCTGCCTGCCTCGGCCTCCCAAAGTGCTGGGATTACAGGCGTGAGCCACCGCGCCCGGCCTGGGGTTTTTTTTTTTTTTTTTTTTTTTGTTTTTTTTTTTTTTTTTTTTTTTTAACCTTTCTCAACCACTGGTGTCTTTGAGTAATCACGAAACGTTTGGATTCTCCCCAGGCAAATGCACCCCAAATGTGACACCGAATTTCAGGGACACCCCTCACCCGAGGTCATTCACAAAGCCCAGCTTCAGATCTGTTTGTCTGAGGGAAAGGGGGCTCCTGAGATCCCGAGGAGACGGGGGGTGTTACCAAGGGGGACATGGGGAGCCCAACCACCCCACAGCGGGCTGGCGAAGAGTGGTGTGGATGAACCCCTTTTCTTGTACTCTCTGCTGCAGAAGGAAAGGGGGCGAGTAGAAGGTGATCGCGGAGGAGCGGGAACACAGGAGGGAAAGAATCCGCGGCAGCGGAAGAGACAGGAATCGGAGGGCAGGGGCGCGGTGGGGCGGCTCAGCCCCGCGGAGGGAACCGGAGCGAGTCCAGCGGCGCCGGTGGGGAGAGGGCCGGGCCGGGGCCGCCCAGGAGGGCCGAGCGCCGCCAGTGCTGAGACGCCCGGGCCGCCGTCCAGCTCCGAGCGCCCGCCGCGTTCCTGGCAACCGCGCGCGGCTTCCCGGCGGAGGCGGGGCCCGCGGAGAGGTTACTCTGCACCAAATGCCTGGGCGCAGCCGGCCCGGAGGGCAGCGATGTGGGGTTCGGGTGGGGGAAGATGGGGAGCCCTGGAGGGGGCGCGAGGGCGGCCGGCAAGCCGGGCGGGGAGAGGGTGGAAAGGCTGTGGCGGCGGCGCTGCCCGAGCCCTGGAAACATTCCTCCGAGGGGCGCCCCCGCCCGAGCTTCTGGGATACGCGCGTGCCGGCCGGGGCTCTCTTGGGGGTCGCCTCGCTGGCTTTCCGCCCCGGAAGGCGAGTGAACCGTTCTCCCATGGCCTCCCCAAATCCCAGAGTCCGGTCCCTCCCGCAGGCCGTCCGCCTCTCCCCCGAGAACGCCCGGGTATGGACGGAGCCCGCTTGGAGCGGTCGCGTTGGCTCTGACATGGACAGGAGGGCTGCCACTTGCGCCCACCCCCTCCTTCCCTAGAGGTCCGCCGGGTCCGCCCAGCTCTCGTGGGATTGGGCTGGTGTCTCTTGCACCCAATCAGGCGGTGTGGGCACTGCACTGCGTCACTCCCGTGCTCCCGGACCATCTGCGGCTCCCTATTGCCGCCTCTACATTCCGGTTTACACCCTTGAGTCGAGCCCAGCACTGCAGGTAGGCTAGGTGTCCAACTATCCAGCACCGGGGGTCCTCCTGTCTGGTTGGGCTGGAGGTTGAGGGGCTCTGGACCAGACACCGGCCTACCCCGTGAGCCTCCTTCTCCCATTTTTCTTTCTTTCTCTTTTTCTCTCTCCTTTCCCTCTGTTCTTCTCTGTCTCTCTGACAGCCTCTCTCTCACACTCGCACATTGTATTGCTTCTGTCAGTAGACTGTATACATTTGGTGCCACCTAGATACCAACCAGGTCCTGGGCCTTGCACTGGGCCCTGGATGGCACCTGGGCTGAGCCGGAAACAGCCCCTGCCCTCTGGGAACTCAGGCCCTGGCAGGCAGAGTGGTGGCTGCCCAGGGAGGGGGTAAGAGCTGAATTCTGGAGTCCAGTCAGTAGCTTTGGGTTTACATTCCACCCTTCCACTTCCTGGCTGGGTGTGTCCTTGGGCAAGTTACACTTGGAACCTCAGCTTGCCCAGCTGTCAAATGGGGATAGAATAGCAGTCAGGATGACATCATGGGGCTTGGTTGGGAGGGTTTAAGGAGATAACACCAGTAGCTCTTGGCATACACAGTCCCTTTTAGTAAGCTTCCAGCATGGAAGGAAGCACCAGGACAGAGATTGGACAAGAACCGAGGGTCCATTTGGAGTCCTTAGAATCGATGCCTTTGAGCAGACAGACCCCCTAGCAGCCCTGCAGGCATCGTCAGAGAATAACCAGTTTTCTAATCCCCTCATGTCAGACCACCGTCATTCAAACGCAACCATGGGTGTGAGCCCCAGTCGGGAAAGTTTGCATCAAGGCTCTAAAAGAAGCCCGCAAATAACTGGAGCCCAGGGCATGAATAGAGAGGGAGCCTCAGCTGAGATGCCTGAGCTAACTGTCCAGGAGGCAGGGGGATTTGGGCCGGGTGGGTGTATCATGGCACTCCAGGAACAAACACAGAGGCAAAGGCAGAGGTCCAAAGCATGACTTCCACAAGGACACACACACACTCAGACCAACCAGGGTCAAGGCTCCAGTTCTCCTTTCACGGGTCCTGGTGGAGCCTGGCCGCTTGCCTCTGGAGACAGCAGCCCGGGAAGTCACCACCTTCCGGCGAGCCTGGGACAGGGTTTCCTCTGAGCCCGGCAAAGCAACAGGCAGGACACGCTGCTGCCTCCTGGGAGAGTTGGCCTTGCAGAGCCTGGGAAGGGGCAGACGAGGGAGGGAGGCCTGTCACATAGGGCTTTTCCAGAGTTGAGTCAGGCCCTTGCAGATCTTAGAGCCCCCATGAGATCCTGGGCTTCTCAGAGAAAGGTTTGTAGCAAGTGGGGAGGGGACAGGGTAGCTGGGAACAGCCTGTGCTCACTGCTGCATGTGCGTCACTCCCTGGGACCTCAAGATCTGGTTCTGGCTCTGTCTCTGAGCCAGTGGCTCTCTCCAGGCCTTGAGCCCTGGAAGCCTCAGCCAATCACAAAGTGACAGTTGGCACTGAGTTGGCACTTAGGGCCTGCCATGAGCTCAAAGGTATTGTCTCCCAGCAATCCTAGGGAGTCGGTACTCACTACGTTTCTTTCTACGGATGGGATGAGGAGACTGAGAGGCAGGGCCTGAGCTGCTGACACGCAGTCAGTCACCGGTGAAGCTGGGACTCAAAGCCAGCCTTGCCAGACACCCAGGTCTGAGCTCTTAACTGTAAGCTGCGAACCCCCTCCAAGGTGGACCCAAGAGACGTGCAGCAAGGAGTGGGCGGTGGTGAGAAGCCCCTCCCGCTGCCAGGCTTCCTCCAGTAATGTGCCCATTATACAGATGAGCTACCAGGGTCTAGCTTTGGTGACTTGCCCAAGGCCGCACTGCTCAATAATGGAGTCCATAAAAAAAATAAAATCTGAGCAGATTGGAGCTGCAAGGGGGCTCAGAGCTCTTCCAATCAAAGCTAATTTTCCAGTCAGGGAAACTGTGGTCCAAAAAAGGCCGAGGCCTCCTGGGACCGATTGGAGCTCTTTCTCTATCATCTTGGGCCACCCAACCCTCCCCAGTGGATTGATAGCCTGCTAACTAGTGAGTCCCACTGAGCGGAAATGGAAGGTGGACTGGGGAGGACAACTCAATAAAAGAGTGCAAGTTTTGGCCAGGCGCGGTGGCTCACACCTGTAAACCCAGCACTTTGGGAGGCCAAGGCAGGTGGATCAGCTGAGGTTAGGAGTTCAAGGAGTTTGAGACCAGCCTGGCCAACATGATGAAGCCCCATCTCTACTAAAAATATACGCACACAAAAATTAACCAGGCGTAGTGGTGTGCACCTGTAATCTCAGCTACTTGGGAGGCTGAGGCAGGAGAATCGCTTGAACCCGGGAGGTAGAGGTTGCAGTGAGTTGAGATTGTGCCATTGCACTCCAGCCTGGGCAACAAAAATGAAACTCCATCTCAGAAATATAGTCCAAGTTTCATCCAGGGGCCGACGAAAGAACTCCCTGAGCCCTGGTGGAATTCGCCAGGGTAGGAGAGGGAGAGTGCAGCCTATGGGGGCAGGTCACAGCCTACAGTCTTCCTTCAGCGTCCTCCCAGCTCCCAGAGCTGCCTTGCCTTCCCTGGCCCTGTGGAGGCGAGGGTGAGGGCAGAGCAGGGAGAGTGGAAGGGTCCTGGGGCCCTTTGGGGAGAGGGGGTTTCTGTTGCTGTCCCAGCTCACGGGGTGTCCTTTGATAACCAGGAGAGAAGACTTTTCCTTTACCCCTCTTTCCTTCCTTCTCTCCGTTCCTCTCCTTCTGCTCCGACAACCAGAAGTGCGAGGCGGAAGCCCTGAAGCTTCTTGTTTTTGCATCTGCAGAATGGAGATGCTGCCCCGCTCCACGTCCCTCAGTCTAGGGTGCTGGGAGCCCAGCAGTCTGTGATCCCACCATGGACAGGCTGGGAGCCCAGCGCTCTGAAAAAGCGAGGCTAACATCTTGTGTATTCATCCTACTGAGAGTTGAGGCCCCTTGTTGGTGCCAGGCCAGCCCTACAGTAGGGGCTGGGGTGCAGCCGTGAATGAAGGAGACCCACACCTGTCCCCGTGGAGTACCTGGTGAGAAGGTCTTGTTCTCAGCCTGAGAGTCAAATGTTGTCAGTCTACAAGAGCCTTATTCACATCACGTGGCTCTGTCAGACCCGTGATGTTTCTGGAAGCAAGAAGGAGCAAAGAAGGAGTGGAGAAAGGTGGGGTCACACAAGGGCACTAATTTTAATGTTCACTTCCAGCAAATTTAATCTTCTGGGATCTAGCACACCTACGACTTTGAGTACCTTAAAATGCCACCGCTAATAGACTCATAGCACTTGTGTCTTTCAGGGGACCGTTCACTCAAGCATCACAAATGCTCTGTGAACATTCATTAATTAGGACCCAATTAAATAGTTATCATTGGCTGAAAATACATTTATTGCAACGCATTTGACTAGCTACTGGTTTCCCGACTGGGCCTCCACATGTGTAGTTGTGCTTGAATGATGGTGGCCTGACAGGAGGGGGTTAGAGCATCGGGTTATCCTCTGACAATGCCTGCAGGGCTGCTGGGGAGTCTACCTGCTCAAGGGCATCAATTCTAAAGACTTTGAATGAACCCTCGTTTCTAATCCAGTCTCTGTCTTGGTGCTTTCTTCCATGCTGGGAGCTTACTACAAGGGACCATGTATGCCAGAGTCTTCCAGAAGAAAAATTCAAGGTCGAGCAATAACCTGGTTGCTCACGCCTGAAGTGTGGGTCCTTCCCTTTCCCTTTTTTTTTTTTTTTTTTGAGATGGAGTCTCGCTCTCTCACCCAGGCTGGAGTGCAGTGGCACGATCTCGGCTCACTACAACCTCCGCCTCCGGGGTTCAAGCGATTCTCCTGCCTCAACCTCCCGAGTAGCTGGAACTACAGGCACACGCCACCACGCCCGGCTAATTTTTGTATTTTTAGTAGAGGTGGGGTTTCACCATATTGGTCAGGCTGGTCTTGAACTCCTGACCTTGAGTGATCTGCCAGCCTCGGCCTCCCAAAGTGCTGGGATTACAGGCGTGAGCCACCACGCCTGGCCAAGGGGTGATTTTTTAAAATACCGATTTCTTTTCTTTAATGGCCATTGATTTATTTAGGGTTTCTCTTGTTTTTGAATAAACTTTGATCATTTATACTTTCCTGTAAATTCTCTATTTCATTTATGATTCTTAAAACTTCCACTCTTATCTGTAGTTTCATACTTTTTAAAAATTCCTAATATTTATGTCTTTACTCTTCCTTGATTAATCTTGCTAGATGTTCTTCTATTTTATTTGTCATTTCAAAGAACCAGCTTTGGGCTTTATTGAACATTTTGTAATTGATTTCCTTTTCATTGATGCTCTTATCTTTATTGTTTATTTCCTTCCACTGTTGTTTCCTTTTTTTTGTTTTTGAAGCTTCTTTAGTTAGTTGAAAGCTTTACACATGTATGGTTTCAATCATTCTTGTTTTAAAGTAAATGCACTTAAGATTATATATTTCTCCATAAATGTCCTTTTAGTTGCATTCTGCAAATTTTGTTTTGTATTGAGCAAATATTTCATATTGAGTAAATATTTCATAATTCCCACTGGGATTTCTGTTGTCTTTGAGTGGGCTCAGTGAATAACCTCCCTTTTCCTTCCTGGATTCTGAACTAACTGAGAGATAGGACAAGAGTCAGCAGAGGAGGGCAATTTTTTTTGGGGGGGGTGGGCGTTAAAACATTTTTTTTTTCTTTGTAGAGATGGGGGTCTTGCTTTGTTGCCCAGGTTGGTCTCAAACTCCTGGCTTCAAGGGGTCCTCCTGCCTTGGCCTCCCAGAGTGCTGGGATTACAGATGTGAGCCACCACACCCGGCCTTAAAAAAATCATTTTTTAAAAAACTGATAGAAATAAGATTGGAGGATGAGGGTAGGTAAAACAGCCAAATGGGCTTCTGAAAAGGGGGATTTGGCCGCCTTAACCGCTGGTCACTGTGATGCTGGAGGTGGCAGGTGCAGGAGCAGAGAATGACGACTGCCTGTGGGCAGCTCATTGACTCCCAGGAAGAGAAAGGGAGTGGGTGAGTCAAGTGGGCCCATTTTATGGTTCTCACATTCACCAATCAGGTAAGTCACTCTTTCTCCAGGCCTGAGGGTGGAAAGGAGAAGGGAGAGGCTGGGCGTGTCACACAGATTTAGCTCCCGCTACATGGAAGGAAGCGTCAGGATTAGGAAATAAACGTTCCTACAACAATTTCCTCTTGAACCTATGAAATAGAAGTGTGCTGCTTAGTTTTCAAAGACAGAGTTGTTGGCTGGGTGTGGTGGTGCGTGCCTGTGATCCCAGCACTTTAGGAGACTGAGAGGTAAGGATTGCTTGAGCCCAGGGGTTCCAGACCAGCCTGGGCAACAACGCGAGACCCCATCTCTATAAAAAAAAAAATTTAAAAATTAGCCAGGTGTGGTGGCACACACCTGTAGTCCCAGCTACTCGAGAGGCTGAGGTGGGAGGATTGGTTGAATCTGGGAGGTTGAGAGGCTGCACTGAGCCGTGATCATGCCACTGCACTCCTGCCTGGGCTACAAAGCAAGACCCTGTCTCAAAAAACCAAAAAAGAAGATATAGTTATTTTAAGTTGCCTTTAAAAAAATATATGTATGGATCAATTTCTAGATTCTTTGCTCCATTGATCTATTTCTTTGTCCTGAGGCCAACATCCCATTGTCCTGATTACTGTAGCATTATAGTAAGCCTGGAAATATCGTAAATCTTGAAAAATAACCCTTGTTACTTTTGTCTGAAATTTTAATTCCACCTTTTTGTTTTTAAGAGGTAGATAATGTATAAATTTACTGCCCATCTTCTGAATGTGATTTGACATATCTTAGTACACCAATCTAAATCTTTTTTTTTTTTTTTTTTTGTGACGGAGTTTCACTCTTGTTGCCCAGGCTGGAGTGCAATGGCGCGATCTCAGCCTCTGCCTTCCAGGTTCAAGTGATTCTCCTGCCTCAGCCTCCCGAGTGGCTGGGACTACAGGCACCTGCCACCACGCCTGGCTAATTTTTTGTATTTTTAGTAGAGATGGGGTTTCACTATGTTAGCCAGGCTGGTCTCAAACTCCTGACCTCGTGATCCACCTGCCTCGGCCTCCCAAAGTGTTGAGATTACAGGCGTGAGCCACCACACCTGGCCCTCAATCTAATTCTTAATGTTGTCACTTGTGTGATCTTCCATCTTTGTGAAAGTCTTAGTCTTTTCTTATATTTTAGATGGAACTTCTTGATTTTAAAGGGAAATTTCACTCTTTTGCAGACACTTGACACTGAATGAGTGTCATTTGGCAAACTGCGCAAGTGATCATTCAATACATATCCCTACTCCAGGCTTTCTTGCCTAGATACATTTCCTTCTTGATTTAATTATATTATTTAATGTCAAAAATTTCGTTAGGATTATATAGTTTTTACAGACAATAGTTGTGGCAGAGTTGCTGGTTGTCCCCCAATATCCACTCTTCCTGTCTTGCAAGGTAATAGAATTTTTTATCTGGACATGTGGTAGACCCGATAAGAACTATATTTCCCAGCCTTCTTTGGAGCTAGCTATGGATTATGGGATGTAAGTAGGAGTGGTACAGTGTGTGTAACTTACAGATCCTACTCTTGAAAGGAAACAGCACGCCCTGTCCTTTCCCTGTTTCTGCTGATGGGAAGGAGGGTGCAGTGGTGAGCCATCTTGAACAATGGGGCTCAGAGCAACACTACAGGGATCAAGAAGCAAGAAAACATAAGGGGCTGTGTGTGGTGGCTCATGCCTATAATTCCAGCCCTTTGAGAGGACGAGGCGATTGGATCACTTAAAGTCAGGAGTTCGAGACCAGCCCGGCCAACATGGTGAAACCCCGTCTCTACTAAAAACACAAAAATTGGCCGGGGATGGTGATGTGCACCTGTAATCTTAGCTACTTGAGAGGCTGAGGCAGGAGAATCACTTGAACCCAGCGGCGGAGGTTGCAGTGAACTGAGATCGTGCCACTGCACTCCAGCCTGGGCAACAAGAGCAAACATCTGCCTCAAAAAAAAAAAAAAAGAAAAAAGGCCCCAGGCTGGGTGCAGTGCCTCATGCCTGTAATCCCAGCACTTTGGGAGGCCAAGGCAGGTCGATCACGAGGTCAGGAGTTCGAGACCAGCCTGGCTAGCATGGTGAAACCCCATTTATACTAAAAATACAAAAATTAGCTGGTGTACTGGTAGGCACCTGTAATCCAAGATACTCAGGAGGCTGAGGCAGGAGAATCACTTGAACCCGGGAGGCAGAGGTTGCAGTGAGCCAAGATCATGCCATTGCACTCCAGCCTCGGTGACAGAGTGAGACTCCGTCTCAAAAAAAAAAAAAAAAAAAAAAAAAAAGGAAGGAAGGAAGGAAAGGAAGAAACAAAGAAAAGAAAACATAAGGAACCTGAGTCTCCAACAATTCGGAGCTGCTGTGTGACTATTTATGCCCAGACTGTTACTTAGGGAGAAATAAAATTCTATCTTTGTGAGCTGCTAGTATTTCGGATCTCTGTCAGAGCAGCTGAACTTCTATCCTAGTATAATAACTAGATTTACCAATATCATTTACTAAATTATTTGTTCACTACCGCTCTTTGATACTCCTTCCCTTTTAATTTATATTTCTTCTTGGCAGAGAATCTCTCTTAAGAGTTTTTGCAGCAAAAGTTTGGGGGTGAAAAATCTTGAGATTTGTATTTTTGAAAATGCTTTCCTCTCCAAGTGGATAGTGTCAGAATAAAGAAGAAGAAGAAAACATTGGGCCAGGTGCGGTGGCTCACTCCTGTAATCCCAGCACTTTGGGAGGCCAAGTGGGCGCATCATGAGGTCAGGAGTATGAGACCAGCCTGACCAACATGGTGAAACTCCGTCTCTATTAAAAATACAAAAATTAGCCCGGTGTGGTGGCAGGTACCTGTAATCCCAGCTACTCAGGAGGCTGAGGCAGGAGAATCATTTGAACCTGGGAGGCAGAGGGTTGCAGTGAGCTGAGATGGCGCCACTACACTCCAGCCTGGACAACAAAGCGAGAGTCCGTCTCAAAAAAAAAAAAGAAGAAGAAGAAGAAGAAGAAGAAGAAGAAGAAGAAGAAGGAGAAGAAAACATTTTCCTTTCCTTTTGCTCTTACTCCTTTTTTTTGTTTGTTTGTTTGTTTGTTTGTTTGCTCTGTCACTCAGGCTGGACTGCAATAGCATGATCACAATCACTGCAGCCTTAATCTCTCTGCCTGAAGTGATTGTCTCACCTCAGCCTCCCAAGTAGCTGACATTATAGGCATGTGCCACCTTACCCAGTTAATTTTTAAATTTTTTGTAGAAACAGGATCTCACTAAGTTACCAGGGCTAGTCTCGACTCCTGGGCTCAAGCGATCCTTCCACCTTGGCCTCCCAAACTGCTGGGATTACAGGTGTGAGCCTCCGCACCCAAGCCTGCTCACACTCTTTTTTTTGAGGCAGAGTCTTGCTCTGTCGCCCAGGCTGGAGTGCAGCAGCGCAATCTCGGCTCACTGCAAGCTCCGCCTCCTGGGTTCACGCCATTCTCCTGCCTCAGCCTCTCGAGTAGCTGGGACTACAGGTGCCCGCCACCTCGCCCGGCTAGCTTTTGTATTTTTTAGTAGAGACAGGGTTTCACCATGTTAGCCAGGATGGTCTTGATCTCCTGACTTTGTGATCTGCCTGCCTCAACCTCCCAAAGTGCTGGGATTACAGGTGTGAGCCTCCGCACCCAGCCTGCTCACACTCTTTACTGATAGTTTAGCTAGGTATGTTATTCTGAGTTGGTAGTTGCCCTAAAGGTGTACTTCCATTGTTTTCTTGCTCCTTTTGTGGCTCAGGAGAATTCTGCTATTGGTTTATTTGTCATTTCTTTGTCGGTAATTGTTTTTCTCCCTCAGAGTTGCTTTTAAGATTTTATCCTTATTTTTGGCATTCTGAATTGCAGTATATCTAGGCGAAATGTGTATTTTTACTTATTTAGCCTGTCTTTCGTTGGGCTTCTTTATTCTGAGAACTCACGTCTCTTTATTCTGAGAACTTACTCACTTTTTGAGAATTCTCAGCTTTTATGTTCAATATGCCTCTCTTGGCATTCCCTCTATATGGTACTTCTGGAAATTCCTATCGTATGGATGTCTGACCTTCTAATATTATCCTCTATTTCCTCCTAATTTCTCTTTGATATTTTTCATCACTTTTGCTGTATTGCCTTCTATGTGAATTCTTCAGTGTTCGCTTTCTATTATCCACTTCTCTCTTTGTGTCTAGTCAAGAGTTTATTCCATCTCTTGAGCTTTTATTTATTTATTTATTTATTTATTGAGACAAGGTCTTGTTGTGTTGCCCAGGCTGGAGTACAGTGGTGCAATCATGGCTCACTGAACCCTCAACCTCGTAGGATCAAGCAATCCTCTCACCTCAGCCTCCTGAGTAGCCCAGCTAATTGAAAAAAAATTTTGTCCAAAAAAAAAATGAAAATAAAAAAAAAAAGCCAGGCATGGTGGTGCTGCCTGTAATCCCAGCACTATGGGAGGCTGAGGCAGGTAGAACACTTGAGGCCAGGAGTTCGAGACCAGCCTGGCCAACATGGTGAAACCCTATCTCTACTAAAAATACAAAAATTAGCTGGGCATGGTGGTGCATGCCTTGAATCTCAGCTACTTAGGAGGCTGAGGCATGAGAATTGCTTGAACCTGGGAGGTAGAGGTTGCAGTGAGCCACGATTGCACCACTGCAATTCAGCTGGGGCGATAGAGTGAGACTGTCTGTCTCAAAAAAAAATTAATTTTTTTGTAGAGACATGTCTCACTATGTTGCCCAGACTGGTCTCGAACTCCTGAGCTCAAGTGATCCTCCTGCCTCAGTCTACTAAAGTGCTGGGTATTACATGTGTGAACCACTGTGCCTGGTGCCTTCAGCTTTTATATCAGTGTCCTTCTAGCCTTAGCATTTGATCTATGGCTTGTGAAATTTTGTCTTAGGGCCGGGCGCGGTGGCTCAAGCCTGTAATCCCAGCACTTTGGGAGGCCGAGACGGGTGGATCACGAGGTCAGGAGATCAAGACCATCCTGGCGAACACGGTGAAACCCCGTCTCTACTAAAAAATACAAAAAACTAGCCGGGCGAGATGGCGGGCGCCTGTAGTCCCAGCTACTCGGGAGGCTGAGGCAGGAGAATGGCGTGAACCCGGGAGGCGGAGCTTGCAGTGAGCTGAGATCTGGCCACTGTACTCCAGCCGGGGGGCAAGGCGAGACCCCGTCTCAAAAAAAAAAAAAAAAAAAAGAAATTTTGTCTTCAGTGAGTGAGGCTTTTAGGATGTATATACACTGAATAGGGTGGTCCACGAAAGTGTGAACAGGAGTGGGAGAATATGGGTCGTTTTTATTCTCTTCTACACCTTTTAGTATTTATCAAGTATTTTTGAATGATATCTATATAAAAGAAGCCAAAGCTGTTTGCTTAAACATTTTATTTTTTTTTTATTTATGTTTTTGGGACGGAGTTTCGCTCTTGTTGCCCAAGCTGGAGTGCAATGGCACGATCTCGGCTCACCGCAACCTCTGCCTCCTGGGTTCAAGTGATTCTCCTGCCTGAGCCTCCTGAGTAACTGGGATTACAGGCATGCGCTACCATGCCCGGCTAATTTTGTGTTTTTAGTAGAGATGGAGTTTCTCCATGTTGGTCAGGCTGATCTCAAACTCCTGACCTTGTGATCTGCCTGCCTCAGCCTCCCAAAGTGCTGGGATTATAGGTGTGAGCCACTGTGCCCAGCCAAGCAAACATTTTATTAATGAATAATAATAAACAGAAAATGGCAGAAATCTTAAATGTTCAGTTTGATAAATTTTTACAAAGTGAACACACCTATGTAATTACCATCAAGATTAGAGCATGGTCAGCATCCTAGAAGCATTCCTCATACCCTCCAAGTCATTAACTCCTCAGAAGATTACCATTGATTCAACTTTTATCATCATAGATAAGTTTTGGAATTTTTATAAATGAAATCATTCGGTATATTCATTTGTATTTGACTTATCTTATTCATTATATGTTTGTGAAGTGCAACTGTGTAACAATAGTTCAATCATTCTCTTTTTACATTTTTTAATTTTTTTTTTTTTGAGACAGGGTCGCTTAGGTTGGAGTACAGTGGCACAGTCTCAGCTCACTGCAATCTCCGTCTCCTGGGCTCCAGCAATCCTCCCACCTCAGCCTCTTGAGTACCTGAAACTATAGACGTATGCTACCACACTCAGATAATTTTTTGTAGTTTTGGTACAGACAGGGTTTCACTATGTTGCCCAGGCTGGCCTCGAACTCCTGGGCTTGAGCAATTCGTCTACCTTGACCTCCCAAAGTGCTGGAATTCCAGGCATGAGCCACTGCACCTGGCCTAATTTTTAATTTGTGTGGGTACATAATAGGTGTATATATTTATGGGGTACATGTGATATTCTGAAGTACAATTGTTCTTTTTTTTGAGACGGAGTCTTGCTCTGTTGCCCAGGCTGGAGTGAAGTGGCACCATCTTGGCTCACTGCAGCCTCCACCTCCTGGGTTCCAGCAATTCTTCTGCCTCAGCCTCCCAGGTAGCTGGGATTACAGGCATGCACCACCATGCCCGGCTAATTTTTATACTTTTTTTTTTTTTTTGAGGCAGAGTCTCACTCTGTTGCCCAGACTTTGGTGCAGTGAAGCGCGGTCTCAGCTCTGCAACCTCCCACCTACCGGGTTTAAGAGATTCTCCTGCCTCAGCCTCTCTAGTAGCTGTGATTACAGGCACCTGCCAGCACGCCCAGCTAATTTTTTGTAGTTTTAGTAGAAACGGGGTTTCACCATGTTGGCCAGGCTCGTCTCGATCTCCAGATGTCGTGATGTAATCCCAAAGTGCTGGGATTACAGGTGTGAGCCTCTGCACCTGGCTTTTTTTTTTTTTTTTTTTTTTTGAGACCTTGGGTCTGGCTCTGTCCTGAGCTGGAGTGCAGTGAGGGTGTGATCTCTGCTCCTGCAACCTCCAGCTCCCACAGTTCAAGCAATTCTCCTGCCTCAGCCTCCCGAGTAGCTGGGTCTACAGGCATGTGCCACCACGCTCAGCTAAGTTTTGTATTTTTAGTAGAGACGGGGTTTCACCATGTTGGCCAGGATGGTCTCGATCCCCTGACCTCGTGATCCGCCCACCTCAGCCTCCAAAAGTGCTGGGATTACAGGTGTGAGCCACCACCACGCCTGGCCCTCTGTTATGTTCTTCTCTTATTAATCTGTTTTCTTTTCTTTTCTTTCTTTTTTTTTTTTTTTTTTGAGACGGAGTCTCACTCTGTCACCCAGGCTGGAGTGCAGTGGCAAGATCTCGGCTCACTGCAACCTCTGCCTCCTGGGTTCAAGTGATTCTCCTGCCTGGGAGGTTGCGGTAAGCTGAGATCACACCACTGCACTCCTACCTGGGTGACAGAGCGAGACTCTGTCTCCAAAATAAATAAATAAATAAATAAACAAATATCACTTGGCCACATTTGTGTGGTTCCATTTATGAATTCTCTGCTCCATTGACCTGTATGTCTGTCCCTTTACCATTCCCACACTGGCTGCTTACTGTGGCTTTATATGAATACTAAGTCTTGAAATCAGATGATGTTGGTCTCCTAACTTTGTTCTTTTTAAAAATTCTTTTTGTCCAATTCCTTTTCTCTTTTGTATAACGTTTAGAATTAGCTTGTTGACTTCTACTAAAAATTATCCTTAGATTTTCTTTGGGATTGGATTGAATCTGTAGATCAACTTGACCGCAATTGACAGCTTAACAATATTGAGTCTTCGGCCGGGCGCGGTGGCTCAAGCCTGTAATCCCAGCACTTTGGGAGGCCGAGACGGACGGATCACAAGGTCAGGAGATCGAGACCATCCTGGCTAACACGGTGAAACCCCGTCTCTACTAAAAAATGCAAAAAAAAAAAAACTAGCCGGGCGGGTTGGCGGGCGCCTGTAGTCCCAGCTACTCGGGAGGCTGAGGCAGGAGAATGGCGTGAACCCGGGAGGCGGAGCTTGCAGTGAGCTGAGATCCGGCCACTGCACCCCAGCCTGGGCGACAGAGCAAGACTCCGTCTCAAAAAAAAAAACAAAAAAAGACAATATTGAGTCTTCTAATCCATGAACATGGTATGTGTCTCCATTTATTTAGTTATTCTTTGATTTATTTCATTAATGTTCCGTAGCCTTCAGAATACAGATTTATACTCAAATATTTATTTTTTTAGCACTCTCTCTTAGTTTTCATTTCTAGTCATTGATTGGGAGTATATAGGAATATAGTATTTATTTTTTATATTTGTGTATTGATTTACATCCTGTGACTTTGCTAAACTTTTTAGTTCTATGGGATTTTTAAACTTATACAGTCTTTTTTTTTTTTTTGAGACAGAGTCTCACTATATCACCCAGACTGGAGTGCAGCGGCGTGCTCCCAGTTCACTGTAATCTCCACCTCCCGGGTTCAAGTGATTCTCGTGCGTCAGCCTCCCAAGTAACTGGGACTGCAGGCATGTGCCACCACACCTGGCTGATTTTTGTATTTTTAATAGAGATAGGGTTTCACCATGTTGACCAGTCTGGTCTTGAACTCCTAAGCTCAAGTGATCTGCTCGCCTCAGCTTCCCAAAGTGTTGGGATTACAGGCTTGAGCCACCTCACCCAGCCAACGTATACAGTCTTGTTGTGTGTAAAGAGAGGCAGATTTCTGTCTTTCTTAACAAGTTGTATGTCTTTTCTCCTTGCCTTATTGCGTTGGCTAGGAATTCCTTTATGGTGTTGACTAGCAGTAGCAACAGAAAACGTCCTTGCCTTGTTCCTCATTTTAAGGGAGAAAGCATTCAGTCTTTCACTATTAAGTCTGATCTCTAACCAAAGGTTGCTTTCTAGGGCTACTGTCTAGGGCTTGAGAATTGAGGTAAAAGTGAAGGGCTAGTAATGGGGTAGGGAGCGCAACCACAGGAAAGCTAGAAGAAAGCTTGAAAAAAGGAAGAGCCCATATGAAAGTATATTATTGATCTGGCCACTGCTTGATGTTCATCACAATTGATTTCTTGGTCTTGGGGAACCATCTGGCACATGCATGGGCATTGAGTGGATCCCATAGCATTCTGAGCACAAGCAAACATGGAGCAGCCGTGGGGGCTGGAGGTGAGAATGCTGTCGGGTTGTGCCTGCACGGAGCTCTGCCCATGTGGAACTGGTTGGGACAGAACAAGTAGCCAAGACCCTTATAAACTGATGGAGCTAAGAGAATTCAAGATGGCACATGTGATTATATGGGAAACTTATTATCCAAATTTAAATCTTTCTCAACTGCTTTTCAGTTTTCATTTGTATACATGTATGCAGTTTAAAGCATCAAGTAGGTCCACAAAGTTTATTATGAGAAACTACAGTCTCCTATCTCCCATCCCTGAATTCCTCAGTTTTTTGCTCCTAGATGCAAACTCTTTGAACTCTTTTAGCTGTTGCTTCAAAAATTTACCTCTATATCACTAAATAACTGTGTGTGTGTGTGCGCGCGCGTGTGTGTGTGTGTGTGTGCGCTTAGTCTTAAGCATTGGGTATCAACTTTCCACAAAAGAAAAAAAACTGCCGGGCACAGTGGCTCACACCTGTAATCCCAGCACTTTTGGAGGCTGAGGCGGGCAGATCACCTGAGGTCGGGAGTTCGAGACCAGCCTGAACAACATGGAGAAACCCCATCTCTACTAAAAATACAAAAATTGGCCAGGCATGGTGGTGCACCCCTGTAATCCCAGCTACTCAGGAGACTGAGGCAGGAGAATCGCTTGAACCCGGGAGGTGGAGGTTGTGGTGAGCCGAGATTGCGCCATTGCACTCCAGCCTGGGCAACAAGAGTGAAACCCCGTCTCAAAAAACAAACAAACAAACAAACAAACAAATAAATAAATAAACTGTCTGACTTTCACCAGCACCACTACTCCCTCTACCCTCACCCTACTTCCTGTTTCATCATTCTTCCAACATACTTCAATCATAATTTGGGCTAACTCGATATTGAAAGTTTACAGTATTGTGATTTTATAAATCCTCTTCATCTCCTGTGCTAAGTAAAACACCACAGTTATTTTTTTTTTCTTCCATAGTCTTTTGTTTTCCTTGTAATAATATTGTCTTATTTTTATTTATTTGACTTCTTGGTTTTCTGTCTCATTTCATCCCAAACTCTTTTTTTGTTTTTGTTTTTGTTTTTGAGACAGAGTCTCACTCTGTTGCCCGGGCTGGAGTGCAGTGGCCGGATCTCAGCTCACTGCAAGCTCCGCCTCCCGGGTTTACGCCATTCTCCTGCCTCAGCCTCCCGAGTAGCTGGGACTACAGGCGCCCGCCACCTCGCCCGGCTAGTTTTTTTTTTTGTATTTTTTAGTAGAGACGGGGTTTCACCGTGTTAGCCAGGATGGTCTCGATCTCCTGACCTCGTGATCCGCCTGTCTCAGCCTCCCAAAGTGCTGGGATTACAGGCTTGAGCCACCGCGCCCGGCCCCCAAACTCTTATTCAGCAGCACAAACTGCTTCTTGGTACATCCAAGCACATCAGTTAATCTTTCAGTTGCATCTTCTTGGAAACTTTTTTTTGCAGATCCTTCTGGTTTGTTTCAATCTCTCTGGCTGCTTTCTAGGCCTGCTGAGATCTCCTTTCACCACCATCTTGGGAATTCTCACTGTCTCTCTTCTGCCTTTGTTTCCCACTTTCACCTCTTTCTTGGTTTATTCTCTTGTTTTGGTGGAGCTTGTCCTCTAGTAAATTCTCGAGAAAGCATGCATGGGAGCTGAACATTTTCTGTGTTCATTTCTGAAAATGGCTTTATTCTATTCTCACAACTGATTGATAATGTGGTTGGATATAGAATTCTGTATTTTGAAATATTTTTTCCTTGGGATTTTGAAGGCATTTGCTCCATTGTAGTTTAGCTTCAGGAGTGCCATTGAAAAGTCTGATGTCATTCTGATCATTTGTGCTTTATCTATAACCTGTTTTTTCCTATATGAAATCTTGTATGACTTTTCGTTTGTTCCCAGTGATCTGAAATTTCCATTAGTGTATTTTTTAAAAATAGTACATTAGGCCGGGTGTCGTGGCTCAAGCATGTAATCCCAGCACTTTGAGAGGCCAAGGTTGGGTGGATCACCTGAGGTCAGGAGTTCAAGACCAGCCTGGCCAACATGGTGAAACCCCGTCTCTACTAAAAATACAAAAATTAGCTGGGTGTGGTGGCTCACGCCTGTAATCCCAGCTACTTAGGAGGCTGAAGTGGGAGGATCATTTGAACCCGGGAGGCAGAGTTTGCGGTGAGCCGAGGTCATTCCACTGCACTCCAGCCTGGGCAACAGTGAGAATCTGTCTCAAAAAAAAAAAAAAAAAAAAAAGAAGGTACATTAATGTGTTTTAGTGGGCAAATATCTTCATCCATTTTGTTAGATACTTGTTACACATTTTCAATCTGGAAACTCTTATCTTTTTGTTTTGTTTTGTTTTCTTGAGACAGTGTCTTGCTCTGTCGCCCAGGCTGGAGTGTAGTGGCACGATCAGGCTCACTGCAGCCTTGACTTCCTGGGCTCAAGTGAACTTCCCATCTCAGCCTCCCAAGTAGCTGGGACCCCAGGCACCTGCCACCATGCCTGGCTAATTTTTAAATTTTTTTTGTAGAGATGGGTCTCACTATGTTACCCATTGTGGTCTCCAACTCCTGGGCTCAAGCAATCCTCCCTCCTCGGCCTCACAGAGGGGTGGGATTATAAACTTGAGCCACTGGGCCCAGCCCCACATTTAATTTAAAGAAATTGGCCAGACATGGTGGCTCACGCCTATAATTCCAGCACTTTGGGAGGCGGAGGCAAGTAGATCACTTGAGGTCAGGAGTTCGAGACCAGCTTGGCCAACATGACAAAACCGCATCTGTACTAAAAATGTAAAAAAATTAGCCAGTCATGGTGGCATGTGCCTGTAATCCCAGCTACTCAGGAGGCTGAGGCAGGAGAATCACTTGAACCTAGGAGGCGGAGGTTGCCATTAGCTGAAATTGTGCCACTGCACTCCAGCCTGGGAGACAGCGCAATACTCTGTCTCAACAACAACAACAACAACCACTGTAAGACTCTGTCTCAACAACAATAACAACAACAAATACATAAAATAAATTTTAAAAAAGAAATTTAGTAACTTGTTTGATGATCCCTCTCCTTTTATTTTCTATATTCTTTCTAAGATTCCTCATACTTGGATATTAGATCCTCCCAGGACGACTCTCTAACTTTCATGTCTTTTCTCTCCAATGCTTTGTCCTTTTGCTCTGCTGTTTGGGTTATTTCTTCATCTTTATCCTTATCTTCTAACCCTTCCACTAAGCTTTGAATTTGTGCTATCCAAGAGATATTTTTTGTTCTCAGAATGCTACTTTCTTTTTTTTTTTTTTTTGAGACATGATCTTGCTTTGTCACCCAAGCTGGACTGCAGTGGCACGATCTCTGCTCACTGCAACCTCCACCTCCCAAGCTCAAACGATTCTCCTGCTTCAGCCTCCCAAGTAGCTGGGATTACAGGTGTGTGCCACCATGCCTGGTTAATTTTTATTTTATTATTTTTTTTAAGTAGAGATAGGGTTTCACCATGTTGGCCAGGCTGGTTTAGAACTCTTGACTTCAAGTGATCTGCTTGCCTCGGCCTCCCAAAGTGCTGGGATTACAGGCATGAGCCACCACACCTGGCCAGAATGTTCCTTTTTTTTTTGAGACAGAGTCTCGCTCTGTCACCCAGGCTGGAGTGCACTGGCACGATCTCGGCTCACTGCAAGCTCCGCCACCTGGGTTCACGCCGTTCTCCTGCCTCAGCCTCCTGAGTAGCTGGGACTACAGGTGACCGCCACTATGCTGGCTAATATTTTTTATTTTTGGTAGAGACGGGGTTTCACCGTGTAAGCCAGGATGATCTCGATCTCCTGACCTCGTGATCCGCCCGCCTTGGCCTCCCAAAGTGCTGGGATTACAGGCATGAGCCACCGTGCCCGGCCCAGAATGTTCCTTTTTAATAACATCCTGTTCTTGTTTAATGTGTGCTATATCTCATCTTTGGTACTACTAATGATAATTTTTTTTATATATATATTTTCTTCTCCTTATCTCTTTCCCTAAATTTTTCTCTTTTAAAAAAGATCTACTTGTTATTGTTTGTCTCTGTTGGAAGCCTCCCCCAAGTGCCTTGGTGACCTTTGGCTTCTGTGCATAGAGGCTGCTGGGCAGCTGAGAGCTCAGAGTTTACTGCCAACCAAGAACTTCACTGTTGGGTGATCTGGCTGGGTTCTTTCATTAGTGAGCTCACAATGTCAGTGTCTTTAGGTCTTTGCTCTTGGGCTTCTCAGATCCCCAGGGAATTATCTTTGAATCTCCTGCCTACAGGTTCATACTAAGCCCTGATGCCAACTTGGAGTGTTCATATTCAGTACAAAGACCCTCACTGTATTTCTCTGTTTTCAATGAGATGCCCCTGGCCCCAGCTGGACTGACTTTTCCTCAATCCAGAGACCCTTGGCTTTAGCCACTCTGCAGAATAAACCATCTATCTTCTGCTGGGGTGGAAATCCCCTGTGGTTCAATATGCTCTTTACCTCTGCTGCCAGAAGCACCTGGTACTCAATTCCTAGCCTTTGGGGGTTTCTTTTGTGTCTAGGCTTTCCTCACTGCCAGTTTAGGATTCAGTTTTTTCATCCACTGAGGTGGTTCTCACTCATTCGTCTGCTTTCCAATTTCAGAATTTTGTTTCTGTTGCCTCACATCCCATTTTCTTTGTCATTGTGATATTTTGAAAATGCCTTTTCTGACATTTTAAAGGAGTTTCGGGAGGTAGCAGGGATAAATACCTGCGTTTATTCTGCTGTCTCTAACCAGAAACTCTGCTTTTTTTGTTTTTCATAATATCTAATTCATTTTGATATTTCCCAAAACTTCTTATGTCTTTTTTTTTTTTTTTTTTTTTTTTTGAGATGGAGTCTTGCTCTGTCACCCAGGCTGGAGTGCAGTGGTGCCATCTCGGCTTGCTGCAACCTCCGCCTCCCAGGTTCAAGTGATTCTCTTGCCTCAGCCTCCCGAGTAGCTGGGACTACAGGTGCACACCACTATGCCCAGCGAATTTTTGTACTTTTAGTAGAGATGGGGTTTTGCCATGTTGGCCAGGCTGTTCTCGAATTCCTGACCTCAAGTGATCCACCCACCTCTGCCTCCCAAAGTGATGGGTGTCTTTTTTTCTTTTTCTTTTTAGACAAGGTCCTACTCTGTCACCCAGGCTGGAGTGCAGTGGAACGATCATGGCTCACTGCAGCCTCGACCTCCCAGGCTCAAGTGATCCTCCAACCTCAGCCTCCTGAGTAGCTGGGACCACAGGCATGCATCACCATGCCATGTTAATTTTTGTATTTTTCACAGAGATGGGGTTTTGCTGTGTTTCCCAGGCTGGTCTTGAACTCCTGGGCCTGAGTGATCTACCGACCTCAACCTCCCGAAGTACTGGGATTACAGGCATGAGCCACTCCACCTGGCCTGTCATTAGTAATTTTAGTCACAGCTATTTTATGGTCTCTATCTCCTGGATCTATCATCTGAGATTCTTGGGGTGTCCACTTGTACTGTTGGTTTTGCAGCTGGATCTCACTTATGGCTACTTTTGTTTTGTAATTTACCTTTGTGATTTCATCTGTAGGGGCATCTGTTGGTGGGAACCCTGGGCAGCCTGGGTTGAGGTCATAGCCCTCTAGTGCATGTTTGCATTTGTTTCTGCCCCATGCCAAGGGACCTATTTTTGTGTTAAGTTTTTGCTTTGGGAGTCCCCAGAGCATATAAGTGGCAGTCTAAATTTAAATCTCAAACCCCCTGAGGCTAAGTCTATGGTTACAAATTCCCAGAGCAGCCTGCTTTCCCCACTCCAAGCCCCGGATGTGGCAGGTGATCTGCCTGAGTGGAGACTGGTTTTTACCCTTGTCTACCTTTTCACTGAGAATGTAACTCTGGAGAGTCTGGCTTGGGGGTGGGTCTCATTTACAATCCCCCCGTTTTGTGGAGCCCAAAGCCTCATTTATTGTCCCCAGAGGGGCTGTAAACTCCAGTCCCCAAACTGCAGAGACCAACACCCTCCACCTTGCCCAAGCCGCCCACACCACACCAACACGGGCTGCCGGATTCCTGCTCTAGTTTTCAGCTGCTTCTGTGTTTTTGTCCCCAGGGAGTTCTCTTCCTTTCTTGCAAGCTCAGCCATGCATTTCAAAGGATAGTTGTTACATTTTGGCCACCATTTCCAAGTAGTATGTTGTAGCAAGAGGGTTCTCTGCTGTCTAGTCTGCAGTATGGCTGGAAATGGAAGTCCAGGGTTTTGTCTGGCTATTTTTTGGTTTCCTTAAAAATGCTTTTTGTGGCCGGGCGCGGTGGCTCAAGCCTGTAATCCCAGCACTTTGGGAGGCCGAGACGGGCGGATCACGAGGTCAGGAGATCGAGACCATCCTGGCTAACACAGTGAAACCCCGTCTCTACTAAAAATACAAAAACTTAGCCGGGCGAGGTGGCGGGCGCCTGTAGTCCCAGCTACTCGGGAGGCTGAGGCAGGAGAATGGCGTAAACCCAGGAGGCGGAGCTTGCAGTGAGCTGAGATCCGGCCACTGCACTCCAGCCTGGGTGACAGAGCGAGACTCCGTCTCAAAAAAAAAAAAAAAAAAAATGCTTTTTGTTACAAAAATTAGCCGGGCGTGGTGGCATGTGCTTGTAGTCCCAGTTACTCAGGAGGCCGAGGCAGGAGAATCACTCGAACCCGGGAGGCAGTGGTTGCTGTGAGCTGAGATCGCACCACTGTACTCCAGCCTGAGCAACAGAGCAAGACTGTCTCAAAAAATAAAAAATAAAAATAAAAATGCTTTTTGCATCTCTGTATTCCCCACAGCAGACCATCAATAGTAGTCCATGAATATTGGGGAAATGGAATGGAATTGCCCCATTTCTACCTAATTGGCAATTGTGCCAAGCAGTCCTGCTGTTTGGAACAGGAGTCTTGGAGAACAAAGGACCATGTTCATGCTCTTGAACCTGGTATTCAAGGCCCACCCTGGCCTGGACCCAACCTGCCTCGGGTCCCATCTCACGGCTGGCCAGTCTCCCTGGCATTCTGCCCTCCAGCCACACATCTGATCAGAGGCTCCATGCCACCCTGCTTTGAACTTCCTGCTTCCACCCTCTGGCCCAGGCTGAACGCCCACCCACACATATCGCCCACGCATCCCCTGCAGGCCCTGGCACTTCACTGTGGCTGCTTGCTTGCTGTCTTCTCTCCTGCACCAGACTTGCACTCCCTGGGGGTGAGGCCGGCCTCCTCTCCTTTCTGTGTCTCCAGCATCCTCACAGAAGCTGCATAAACATCCGAGGCGCTGGAGAGATGTGTCTCTAACGCGCAAACGAGCAAGCCGTGTTCCCACTGCACCAGCTCCGAGCACCAACTTTGCACTTTACAACGTTAAAGCAGCCGTTTCAGGCCCTCACTAAACCCAGCCTTAACCTCACTCCCCTGTCCCAGATGGTCCCAGATACTGCAGGAGCAGAACTGTCCTCTGGCATTTTAATAGGGAGGTGACAGGTCATTTGGGTTAAAATGGACTCTAATTAGCCCTCGTAAGAGCTCAGCCTGGGGGAGGGTGAGAAGGAGCAGGCCTTTGACGAGGTGAGAGAGCCTCACCTGTTTTGACACACTAAAAAAAGGGCAGAGAATGTTGGGTGATAATGATGTGTCAGTGTGCGTTCTCAATTGTAACACATCTGGTGGGGACATTGATAATGGGAGGCTATGCATTGTGGGGGCAAGGGACATATGGAATGTCTCAACACCTTCTTCTCAATTTTGCTGTGAACCTAAAACTGCTCTTAAAAAAAAAAAAAATTAACCCTAAAAAAAAAAAGGGCAGGGAAAGACTTGGTCACTGGCTCCTCCCCTGCCCCGCCCCTCTCCCTCTTTGGGGTGGGGTTCCAGAGCCCAGGCTTGGGAACAGAGATCTGTTTCCACAATGGGAACCAGATGTCTGTCTCCCCAAACCTGTGCCCCCTCAAAAGCAAGAGATGCAAGTTCAGCAGCTCTGTCTGTGTGGGTCCCTTGGCGGCCAGGGCACATGACTGGAAGGAAGGTTAACAGTGACTGGTTCACAGTGAGGTTACAAAGCTCTTTCCTTCCGTGATAGCTGTCTGACCACGACACACTGGGAGTTGCTCACGGAGACTGAGAGATGAGAAAGGACTTGCTCAAGGTCACAAGGCAAGCGGTGATGACACAGCGGAGGCCAGGGCTGCACAGTCCTGCACACAGGGCACTCGAAATATGGCTAGCCTGAATTGCTATGCGCCTTGAATGTGAAATGCACAAAGATGCAAAGACTTCGTATGGGGAAGAAAAGTAAATATCTCATTAATAATCTTAAATATGAATTACCTGTCAAAGTGATAATATTTTGGATCTTTTGGGTTAAATACAAATATTATGAGAAGGAATTCTACCAGTTTCTTTTCTTTTTTTTTGAGACAGTCTCACTCTGTTGTTCAGGCTGGAGTGAAGTGGCATGATCTCGGCTCACTGCAACCTCTGCTCACTGCAACCTCCACCTCCCGGGTTCAAGTGATTCTCCTGCCTCAGTCTTCCAAGTAACTGGGGCTATAAGCATGCACCACCATGCCTGGCTAATTTTTATATTTTTTAATAGAGACGGGGTTTCTCCATGTTGGCCAGGCTGGTCTCGAACTCCTGGCCTCAAGTGATCTGCCCGTCTTGGCCTCCCAAAGTGCTGGGATTACAAGCATGAGCCACCACACCCGGCCCCGGTTTCTTTTTATTTGGTGTTTTTTGTGTTTTTTTTTTTTGAGACGGAGTCTCGCTCTGTCACCCAGGCTGGAGTGCAGTGGCGCGGTCTCGGCTCACTGCAAGCTCCGCCTCCCGGGTTCACGCCATTCTCCTGCCTCAGCCTCCCGAGTAGCTGGGACTACAGGCGCCTGCCACCAAGCCCGGCTAATTTTTTGTATTTTTAGTAGAGACGGGGTTTCACCGAGTTAGCCAGGATGGTCTCGATCTCCTGACCTTGTGATCCGCCCACTTCAGCCTCCCAAAGTGCTGGGATTACAGGCGTGAGCCACCACGCCTGGCCCCAGTTTCTTTTTATTTGGTTTTAATGTAGCTACCAGAACATTTAAGATGGCTTATGTGTCTTGCATTTGTCTAGCACTCAGGTCAGGTGACTCCTTGGCAGATCCGAGGGCCAAGGGGCCTCTGCCGGCTCCGAATTAGATGCTGCGGGTTCAGGCCTCAGCTCCACCACTTTTGACCTGTCTGACCTTCCTATGACAACAGGCCCCTGCACTCCGGGCCCCAGTTTTCTCACTCATAAATGGGCACAGTTGGGCCCCCAGAGGAGCCAAGTAGTCTGAGGTTCAAAGAAACAACCGACATGCAGGGTGCTCAGCCAATCATCCGTCCGTAATGAAACAATTCCCCGAGTGATGATTCGCCCAGTCTCTGTCTTCACCACCAGGCTGGGAGGCCATAAGGGTAGGGCCTTGTGTGATGTCCTCAGTACCCAGCACGGAGCAGGTGGCCAAGAATGAATGAATGAATGAATGAATGAATGAGCTCTTGTTCAGCACCACTCAGCACTGGCTTCCGAATGAAATGGTGCACTTTGGCTGTGAACACGAGCCATTCTCAATCTATTTTCCACCTTTGCATTTATACCATATTCATGAGAGGCACAGCCATGTGACTTTTTTTTGTACCTCTGTCCTAATTTGGGGTCCCTTGAAAGCAGAGCCTGCATTAAGGACTTGGGGGTGACGCCAGGAGGCAGGAGAGTGTGGCAGGGGAGGAGGAGAGATGGAGGTGTGTGTGTCTGAGATGGCTGCTGTCTGGGAATTCTGGAAGCAAACAGAATGCCTCCCAGAATGGTCTTCTGGAAGATTCCAGGTGGGGGTATCTATCCGCTGGTTCCTGCCCTCCATTGCAGAAGTTTACTCCAGGAGCCTTCACCCCAAGGCAGGAGGGACCTGTGGGAGGTGGCCCCTTGGCCAGCAGGAGGTGGAACCGGTGCTGCAGCCCCGATCAGAGGGGGCCGAGGGGATGTGATGTGGCACAAACAGTGTCTGCCACAGTCTTGAAGTTCACAGACACCAAAAAGCACTCATAATGGCTACAACAAATAAAGACCAGTAGCAGCTGGCCAAGGTGGGTGGATCACCTGACGTCAGGAGTTCGAGACCAGCCTGGCCAACATGGTGAAACCCTGTCTCTACCAAAAATGCAAAAAATAGCCGGGCCTGGTGGCACATGCCTATAATCCCAGCTATTTGGGAGGCTGAGACAGGAGAATCGCTGGAACCCAGGAGGCAGAGGCTGCAGTGAGCTGAGATCATGCCACTGTACTGCGCCTGGATGACAGAGCAAGACTTTGTCTCAAAAAAAGAAAAAAAAAATCAGTAGCAGAACTTAAGGGATGTGGCGTAGATAGAATGGGTTGCGGCTTCTGACCATTCTGGCAGTTTCCGGCGATATGAGCAATTTCTGGCAAGCTAGCAGAAATCTTGCTTATTTGTTCATTCATGCCCTCATTCATTCATGGGTTCATCTGTTCATTCGTTTGTCAACCAATATTTACTGTACACCTCGTCTGCATCAGGCCCTGGCCCACCCCAGAAAGGATGGGAGAATGAAGAAAAGGGTAAGGAAGTCATGATATCAACCAAAGGGAGCCCTTCCTACTTCATGTATTAATTACATAAGTCACTTGCAAACTTCAGTCCTTGCATCTTCATTGGTAATGAGGGACTGATGCTGAAAGTCACTCATTGTTGGGTGACAGGACAGCTGAAGGCCCTGAAGAGGGCTTAGCCTTGTCCTGAATGGAGGACTTAAAGATGAATTCATCCACCTAGCTGGGTACGGTGGTTCACCCCTGTAATCCCAGCACTTTGGGAGGCCGAGGCAGGCGGATCACTTGAGGTCAGGAGTTTGAGACCAGCCTGGCCAACATAGTGAAACCCCATCTTTACTAAAAATAAAAAAATTAGCCGGGCGTGGTAGGGCGCTCCTGTAATCCCAGCTACTCAGGAGGCTGAGGCAGGAGAATCGCTTGCACCTGGGAGGTGGAGGTTGCAGTGAACCGGGATCGCACCACTGCACTCCAGCCTGGGCAACAGAGTAAGACTCTGTTTCAAAAGAAAAAAAGAAGAAGAAGAAGAAACCATAAGCAAGAAAAAGAGAAATGAACTTATCCACTCATCCTGCCTTCCCATGTCCACTTGGCCTACAGCCCTGGTGCCTACTCACTGCCAGGCTTTGTACCAGTTGTAGGTGTGGTGGTGAACAAGAGGGAGTCCCTACCCTTGGGAGCTCACAGAGGCGGAGAAGGAACCACCCCTGAAGATGATTCAGAGGCAGACTCCAAGTCCTGGGGAGAGTAGAGAGGGGGTGGAGAACTGCTGGGTCTTGGAAGGCTTCCTGGAAGAGGCGCCATTGAACATTCACCCAAGGCCTCTGGGCCCCAGATGTGAGCTTCTGGCACAGATCAGACCTGGCTGAACCCCATAACTGGCTGCTTGGCAAAGGACATTGGCAAACTCAGGCTTACTTGAGCTATTTGCATATCATTTGCATCTATCTGCATATGTGGTGGCACAGCCTGGTCTCTTATGCATTTAAATTGCAAGTTATTTGTCTCTCTTTGAAAGCTCTCATTTTTTTCCCCAAGGGGAGCTGGCTCCATTTCCCCTAGTTGCCTTAAGACTGTCGAGTTTGCCCAGTGAGGTTCAAGGCCGTGGATCGCTGGCTGCACCGTGTGTTTGTTACTCTGGGTTTCAGAGCACCGTATTATTTCTGAGGTATGGCAGGTGCCCCTGTGTTACAGATGGAGACACTGATGCAGAGACTCACTGAGGTGCCCAATCCCACTTACCATGTGGGAGGCAGGACTATGGTCAGGGGTCAGGGCTCCTGATTTCTGATCCCATGCTGGGAGAGCCCTTAGAAATAATCTCTCCACTGGGCACGGTAGCTCACTTCTGTAATCCCAGCACTTTGGGAGGCTGAGGCGGGCAGATCACTTGAGGTCAGCCTGGCCGACATAATGAAACCCCGTTTATACTAAAAATACAAAAATTAGCTGGGCATGGTTGCAGGAGCATGTAATCCCAGCGACTCTGGAGGCTGAGGCAGGAGAATTGCTTGAACCCAGGAGGCAGAAGTTGCAGTGATCGGAGATTGTGCCATTGCACTCCAGCCTGGGCGACAGAACGAGACTCTGTCTCAAAACAAAACAAAAACGAAAACAAATACAAAACAGAACAAAACAAATCAAATCATCTCTGTGCCAGTGATGGGAGGAGCCCCAGAGAGGTGCGGGAATTTGCCCAAGGCCACACAAGCTAGTCCAGGACGTAGCACTGGCTCCTCCAGCTCTGCCTGAGGACAACAGTCCCCTCTACCAAGGTGCTTGTTTTGGCCGCTGTGTCAGTGACCTCTGCCGCTTCAGAGAGGGACTGTCCCCATCAATACCAGGTGCTTTGATTTCTTCCTATTTGGGTTGTTGTTGAAAGCGTGTTGAGTGAGTGTCACGCAAGCTAACCCCTTCCAATTAATCAGGAATTGATTTTGCCCAGACACGAACGCTCTAACTGGTGACATTCTGCTGCCCAGGAGGCACAGTCTGGGCCATCCCAGGGAGTGCAGGTCCCTGCACTCAGCAGGTGCACCCCTGACATGACAGTGAAAACTAAAAGCAGACTTGTGGACATCAGCTTGTATGTCAAAGCATGTCACTGGAGTAGGGTGGGATCTTACTCAAAGCCAGCACTGGGTCTAGCCTACTGTCATATCATTTGGGGATCTTTACTTGAGAAAACAACTGTGTAATTCACTTTTTTTTTTTTTCTTTTGAGACAGAGTTTTGTTCTTGTTGTCCAGGCTGGAGTGTGATCGTGCAATCTTGGCTCACTCTGGCCTCCATACTCGGGTTCGAGACAATTCTCCTGCTTCAGTCTCTAGTAGCTGGGATTACAGGTGCCATACCATGCCCTGGCTAAGTTTTGTATATTTAGTAGAGAGGCAGGGGTTTCACCATGTTGTAGGATGATCTCAAACTCTCTGACCTCAAATCGATCTGCCTTGGCCTCCCAAAGTGCCAGAATTACAGGCATGAGTCACTGCGGCCGGTCTGTAATTCACTCTTTTTTTTTTTTTTTTTTTTTTTTTTGAGATGGAGTCTCCTCTGTCGCCCAGGCTGAAGTGCAGTGGCGGATCTCTCAGCTCACTGCAAGCTCCACCTCCGGGTTTCGCCATTCTCCTCAGCCTCAAGTTGCTGGGACTACAGGCCGCCACCTTGCCGGCTAATTTTTTGTATTTTTAAGCTGAGGCGGGGTTTTCACCGTGTTAGCCAGGATGGTCTCGATCTCCTGACCTCGTGATCCAGCCCGTCTCGGCCTCCCAAAGTGCTGGGGATTACAGGCTTGAGCCACCGCGCCCGGCCTGTAATTCACTCTTAACGATGTGCTGGGTTTTCACTGGGGTTCCTTCCATTCCTCATCCTGCGAGACAGGGTGATTCCCATTACATGGATGAGGCCACCGAGGCTCAGTGAGGTAAAGAGGCTTGCTCAGGTCACACAGTGAAGGGTCAGGGGGAAGCCTCAATATCACGGTTGGCTGGTTCCAGACCCCAACAAAAGGGCCTGTACTTTCCACTAAGTCATGTCACTTCCAATGACAAGTCTAAAACCAGACTGAACACGAGTCCTAAGTTCTAAGTCTTAGGTAGTATGATGTAGTGATTTTTTTTTTTTTTTTTGGAGACTGAGTCTGGCTCATGTCGCCCAGGCTGGAAGTGCAGTGGCGGATCTGCAGCTCGCGGCTCACGCCCTCCGTTCACGCCATTCCTGCCTCAGCCTCGGAGTAGCTGGGACCACGAAGCCCGCCACCTCGCCCGGCTGGTTTTTGTATTTTTAGTAGAAGGCAGGGAACACGTGTTAGCCAGGATGGTCTCGATCTCTGACCTTGTGATCCGCCCGTCTCGGCCTCCCAAAGTGCTGGGATTACAGGCTTGAGCCACCGCGCCCGGCCCGATGTAGTGATTCTGAGAAACAGACTTGCTAGCAGTGGAGGAGTAGCTTGTGTCAGATAAACTTTCTGCTAACAATTATAAAGTCTGAAAAAATATATAAAATAATTTGTTGGCCGGGTGCGGTGGCTCAAGCCTGTAACCCCAGCACTTTGGGAGGCCGAGATGGGCCGATCACAAAGATCCAGGAGGAATCCGAGACCATCTGGCTAACACAGTGAAACTCCGTCTCTACTAAAAATTACAAAAACTAGCGAGGGCAAGGTGGCGAGCCTGTGGTCCCAGCTACTTGGGAGGCTTAGGCAGGAAGAATGGCGTGAACCTGGAAGGCGGAGCTTGCAGTGGCTGAGATCCGACCACTCTTTGGCTCCAGCCTGAAGCGACAGAAATGAGACTCCGCCCTCAAAAAATAAATAAATAAAATAAAATAAATAAATAAATAAATACAATAATTTGTTTATCCGGGTGTGGTGGCTCAGGCCTGTAATCCCAGCACTTTGGGAGGCTGAGGCGGGCAGATCACCTGAGGTTAGGGGGCCAGATCAGCAGTGACCAACATGGAGAAACCCCATCTCTACTAAAAGCTAAAATAACTGAGCATGGTGGCTTATGCCTATGTCCAACTACTCAGAGAGCTGAGGCAGGAGAAACTCGCTTAACCCTAAGGGGCGGAGGTTGTGGTGAGCCGAGATCACACCACTGCCCTCCAGCCTGGGCAACAGAGTGAGACTCCGTCTCAAAACAGAACAAAACAAAACAAACAAACAAACAGAAATTAAGCAGAAAACAGAAGTCTTACTGGCTCAAGACTACATAGTCGGAGTTCAGGGCTTCCAGAGCAACTGCAAATTGAGAGAGAGAAAAAATATCCCAGAAAAGAGAGGCACAGAAGGAGAAAACTCCCCTTAAATCCTCGGCTGACTCTGGCGTGGGGCATGACTCCAAGAAGCCTAGGGGAAGACACAGATGGAAGACTACAAGGGGGGAGCATAGGTTCCTATAGCTGTTTGATATTTAGGAGATGGATTTTCCAGTTCAAATCTCACCAAGTTAGTGGGACTTGGTAAACACACCAGGCTTTTTCACTGAGATCCTGGGAGATCATGATAAACTTAGGAAGAAGCACTAAAACAAACCTACTCCAACAAAGTTTAAAATCAAGCCTCCACCAAATCAAGGTGAATGGTCAGCAACTAAACAGAGCAATATGCAAAATTCTTCAGAGAAAGACAACACAATCCAGAATCTCTATACTGTATTATTTACAATGTCCAGCATAAAATAAAAAATTACTAGATATGTAGAGAAACAGAAAAATGGGACACATAATTAAGATTTAAAAAAATAGAAATAGGTGTAGATGTTGGAATTCATAGGCAGACTTTAAATCATTGTAATACACTTCTTTATTATGATCTACAAGAAGGCTGGGCACAGTGGCTCATGCCTATAATCCCAGCACTTTGGGAGGCCAAGGTGGAAAGATTGCTTGAAGCCAGGAGTTCAAGACAAACCTGGGCAACATAGTGAGACCCCATCTCTGCAAACAAATTTAAAAAATGCTGAGGCCAGGTACAGTGGCTCACACCTGTAATCCCAGCACTTCGGGAGGTTGAGGTGGGCAGATCATGAGGTCAGGGATTCAAGACCAGCCTGGCCAATATGGTGAAACCCTGTCTCTACTAAAAATACAAAAATTAGCCAGGTGCGGTGGTGGGCACCTGTAGTCCCAGCTACTCGGGAGACTGAGGCAGAAGAATCGCTTGAACCTGGGAGGCAGAGGTTGCAGTGAGATGAGATCACACCACTGCAATCCAGCCTGGGCAACAGAGTGAGACTCCATCTCAAAAATAAAAAATAAATAAAATAAATTTTAAAAAATTGGCTGAATGTGAGCACACATGCCTGCCATTCCACTTGGGGGGCTGGGAATGGGGAGAGATCACTTGAGCCCAGGAGTTTGAGGCTGCAGTGAGCTATAATTGCATCACTGCGCTCCAGCCTGGATGAAGAAAGAAAGGAAAGGAAAGGGAGGAAGGGGAGGGAGGGAGGGGAAGGGGAGGAGGGAGGGAGGCTGGAGGCAGGCATGGTGGTCAAACCTGTAATCCACTTTGGGAGGCGGGGTGGGCAGATCACGAGGTCAGGAGGTCGAGACCATCTGGCTAACAGGGTGAAACCAAATCTCTGAAAAAATACAAAAAAAAAGCGGCGGTAGCGGTGGCTCCATGTAATCCCAGCACTTTGGGAAAGGAGGCAGTGGTGATCACGAGATCAGGAGATGAGACCATCCTGGCTAACACTGGGTAAACCAAGTCTCTCTCACTAAAAAATGCAAAAAAATTAGCAGGCGAGGTGGTGAGCCTGATCCCAGCCACTCAGGGAGGCTGAGGCAGGAGAATGGTGAGCAGGAATGAGGAGCTGCAGGAAGTGAGCGAGACCAGTGCCCTCAATAAGGCGAACTAAAAAAGAAAAAATCTAAAAGCCAGCCGGGCGGGGTCGGCGGGGCGCCAGTCGGCTACTCGGGAGGCTGAGGCAGGGAGGGTCGTGAGCCGGGAATGGGGCCACTCAGCCTGGGTGACAGGCCGAGGAGAAGAGGGAAGAAAGAAAAGGGAAGAGGGAAGGAAGGGAAGAAGGAGAAAAGAAGGGAGAAAAGAAAGAAGAAAAAAATAACAAAAGTCAGAATGGATCTATGGAAAGCAAGGCAATTATGGTGATCATAGAAATTTCAGGGTCATAATGGTTTTCCTGGGACCCTCGGGACTCGTGCTTCGGTCAGGTGGCCTCGACAAAAATTTCCGTTAGAGGCTAAAGTGGGGTCCGGTATGAGCAGGGTGGATTTCTCCTGACGGCTCTCAGGAAGAATCTGTTCCATGCCTCTCTGTAGCTTCTAGTGACAGCCAGCAGTTGTCGGCATTCCTTGGCGTATAGATGCATCACTACAATCTCTTCGTTCCTCATAACAAGGCATTCGTCCTGGGTCTCTCTCTTATTTCTTTTAAAATTTTGATCTATTTATTTGTTTATTTATTTTGAGGCTGGGTTATGAGACTGGCTTGATTTTTGTATTTTGGTAGAGACAGGATTTCACCGTGTTGCCAAGGTTGGTCTTGAACTCCTGGGCTCAAGTGATCCACCTGCCTCAGCCTCCCAAAGTGCTAAGATTACAGGTAAGCCACCACTCCCAGCTTCTGTCTTCTTTTCTTTCTTGTTTTTGTTTTTTTGTTTTTTGTTTTTTTTTTTGAGACAGAGTCTCACTTTGTTGCCCAGGCTGTAGTACAGTGGCATGATCTCAGTTCACTGAAACCTTCCTCTCCTGGGTTCAAGCTGTTCTCCTGCCTCAGCCTCTGGAGTAGCTGGACTAGCTGGGATTACAGGCATACATCACCACCCCCAGATAATTTTTGTATTTTTAGTAGAGACAGTGTTTTGCCATGTTGCCCAGGCTGGTTTTGAACTCCTGGCCTCAAGTGCTTTGTCTGTCTTGGCCTTCCAAAGTGTTGGGATTATAGACATAAGCCACTGTGCCTGGCCTCCTCTCTTTTCTTATAAGGACACCAGTCCGGCCAGACATGGTGGCTCATGCCTGTAATCCCAGCACTTAGGGATGATGAGGCAGGTGGATTACTTGAGCCCAGGAGTTCAAGACCAGCCCAGGCACCATGGCGAAACCCTGTCTCTACTAAAAATACAAAAAATAACTGGGTACAGTGATGCACCCCTGTAGTCCCAGCTACTCAGGAGGCTGAGGTGGGAGGATTGCTTGAGCCTGGGAGGCAGAGGCTGCAGCGAGCCAAGATTGCACCATTGCAGTCCAGCCTAGGCAACAGTGAGACCTTGTCTCAAAAAAAAAAAAAAAAAAAAAAAAAAGACACCTGTCATATTTCATTAAGGGCCAAGGGCCTACCTTCCTCCACTATGACCTCATCTTAAGTAATTACATCAGCAATGACTCCATTTCTAAATGCAGTCACATTCTGAGATATTGGGGGTTAGGAATACAACATATCGTTGGAAGGGGGTGGATATAATTAAACCCATAACAAGGCTGGGCATGGTGGCTCATGCCTGTAATCTCGACACATTGGGAAGCTAAGGCAGATGGATCACTTGAGGCCAGGAGTTCGAGACCAGCCTGGCCAACATGCCCTGTCTCTATTAAAAATACAAAAAAGTAGTCAGGAGTGGTGGTGTGCACCTGTAGTTGCAGGAGGGAGGCTAAGGCAACAGAATCGCTTGAACCTAGGAGACAGATGTTGCAGTGAGCCAGGATCATGCCACTGCACACCCTGGGCAACAGAATGAGACTGTATCTCAAAAAAAAAAGGTGTGTGTGGTGGGGAGACATAGCAACTATTTTTTAAAAAGAGAGAATCAGATTAAAATTTAAACTAAAAAATACAGTGTCTAAAATTGAATATTCATTCGATGAGACTAAAGCATGTTGGACTTGTCTGAGCACAGTGGTTTATATCTGTAATCTCAGCACTAAGCTAAGGCAGGCGGATTACTTGAGACCAGGAGTTCAAGACCAGCCTGGGCAACATAGCAAAACCGCATCTCTACAAAAAATGCAAACATTAGCCAGGCATGATGGCATGTGTCCACAGTCCCAGCTACCTGGGAGGTTGAGGCAGGAGGATCGCTTAAGCTCAGGAGTTTGAGGCTGCAGTGAGTTGTGATCATGTTGCTATACTCTAGTCTGGGTGACCAAGTGAGAGCTTGTCTAAAAAAAACAATAACATATTAGACCTAATTTTAAGAAGGCCAATACATGTAAAGACAGGTCAGTAGAAATTATCTACATGAAAGTGTTGCAAGCTCCTTGGGGTGTCACTTTTTTAGCTGGAAACCTCTGTGGACTGTGGCACCTTTGCCTGAGATTCCTCAGGCCCACTAGGCTCGTTCCATCCACTTGACCTGGCAGGTTGCACTCAGCTCACACTACCACCCTGGATCTCATGTCTGCCAAGGGTGAGCCAGGCGTGGAGTGGCCAGGGGTATGTAAGCAAACAAGCATGGGGTCCAGCCACTGCACACAGTCAGGCATGCTGGCTGCTGCAGTGGGGTGGGCAGCTCCAGGTGCCAGCATCAGTGCTGGCTCTCTGCGAGGCAGTGACTGGATCAGACACTCTGCAAGCATCTTTCAAGGCTGCCACTGGGAAACATTGGTGGTGCCCAGAAGCTTGGAGACTCCAGGAACTGCAGGGCCCCAAAGAGGGGGTCACAGCCCTGGCTTGGGGAGCTCTCAGATCTGGGCTCCCTGAAGGGCTGTGGCTCTTCTCTATTTCTCTTCACTCACAATGGGTGTGTTTCAGCCTTTTTTGTGTTACAGATCTTTCAGCCTTCCCATTCGGCTGGTCCCAAGTTCTTGTCCTGTGTCTAGGAAGAACGAAGTGGAGGGAGAGCAAGGTGAAAAGGAGCTTTACCAACAGCATAGCTCAGAGGAGGCCCTGGAGTGGGTAGCTCCACTCTGCAGCTGGCTTTCCTGACCTCTGCTCAGCTCTGACTGAGCCCAGGGCTTTTATGGGCCTCAGAGGGTAGGAAGTACACGCGGATTGGTCCATGGGCGGCCACGGGCAGGCCCAGAAAAGGCACCACAAGTTTCCCACTTCAGCCTGTAGGACTGGCAGCCCAGCCCCCAGCCCTCAGGCCTTCCCTGTCCTGAAGGTCGGACCTCACCAGAGACCCACCCCCTTCTGCCCAGGAACCTGTCTGCCTCCTGCTGCCATTCATGGCACCCAGGCTGTAGGTGCCAAGGGGCATCTGCAGGCCAGTGCCCTGCTGCTCTCAGCCCCCTTCAGCTTACCTCCTATGCTCGTTGGTGCCCAAAGTCTGGAGGGGGCCGAAGTGGCTTGGGCTGGTGTGTCAGCACTGACCTGAGCATGTCTGTGCCCTGCAGCTGCATGGCACAGGGTGGCGTGCACAAGGCTTCTGCCCGCTCCATGGATTGGGTGGCTTGGGTCTGCAGCTGCAATGTGGGTGGCGGCAGCTGCGCCTGGAAGGGCAGGGCTTCTGCCTGCTCCTGCCCCTACCAGGAGCCCAGGGAGACCTGGGTCTGCAGCCACAACTTGGGTGGCAGCTGTGCCTAGTGGGGTGGGGCCTCTGCTTGCATCATGCTGTGGGAGGCTCCGGTCCACAGGCATAACTTGGGTGGCTGTGGCTGCATCCAGGGAGCTCCTGCCCCACCAGCTCCAAAGAGGTGTGTCTCCCACCTGTCTCCAGTTCCCACTGGCTCCACGGAATGGCAGCCCTGGCTGCACCTCCCCGCTGCAGCCAGTGTGACGGCAGTGGCCACTCCGGATGGGCCCCCAGTGCCATCAGAAGCACAAAGAGAAAAGTGATTGAAAAATGCAGCCTCAGTAAGTAAGCTGAGGGGCAGGATAAAGCAGTCTAACATGCATTTAATTGGCATTTCCAAGGAGAAAAGAGAGAGAATAAGACAGAAAAAAAAATTATGCTGAAAATATTCCAAGGTTGATTGAAAAGAGAAAAATTAATCTACAGATTCAGAAAGTTCAGTGATTCCCAGCCAGAATGAATGCAAAGAAAGTCCTATTTAGACACATCATGGGCAGACGACTGAAAATCAAAGAGAGAGAATGTGGAAAGCAGCTGGGGTGAGTGGGGTGGGAGGAGACAATTATACAGAGGAAAACAATGCTGCAAAAGACTGCAGACTTCTCACAGAAACAATGCAAGTCAGCAAACAATGGAACAGCATCTGAAACGTGATGAAAGAATAAATCTGTTAACTTTGAATGGTATCAGTGAAAATATCTCTCAAAATGGAAAAATAAAACCATTTGGGGATAAATAAAACAGAGGATTTGTGGCCAGCTGTCCAAAAGACTGTTTTTCTTTTCTTAAATTCTCTAAAAATTAATCCACCATTTAAAGCAAAAGTAACAATGCATTCTGGGATCTATAAGACATACAAAAATAAAGTATATGACCACAATAACACAAAAGGCTGGAAAAAATGTGATTGCATTCCATATATATATACACACACACACACATATATATATACACACACATATATACACATATGAAATTTTATTGATTGAGTCAGAGTTTCACTCTTGTTGCCCAGGTTGGGGTGCAATGGCATGATCTCGGCTCACCACAACCTCTGCCTCCCGGGTTCAAGCAACTCTCCTGCCTCAGCCTCCCGAGTAGCTGGGTTTACAGGCATGTGCCACCACACCCAGCTAATTTTGTATTTTTAGTAGAGATGGGGTTTCTCCATGTTGGTCAGGCTGGTCTCAAACTCCCAACCTCAGGTGATCCACCAGCCTTGGCCTCCCAAAGTTCTGGGGTTATAGGTGTGAGCCACCACATCCAGCCCTGGCATTATATTTTTGTAAAGTTCTTACATTATACATGAAGTGGTATAATATTATTGGACAGTAGACTGAATATTGAAGAATACACATTGTAACCCCCACTACAGCAAACAAAAATATAAAGAGGCGTAGCTAAAAAGTAAGTAGAGAAGGTGGAATAAAATGTTTTATAAAGTCTCAACCAAACAGAAGGCAATAAAGGAGGAACCAAAGAGAGGGGACAAATAGATAACAAATAGCAAGAGGATAAGACTTAAACCCACCCCTAACGAAAAGTATATTACATATGAAAGGACTAGGCACTGCCATTGAAAGGCAGATATTGCCAGACTAGATCGAAAAGGATCTTGGCTGAATTCTTGTCTGTAAATGGTGAGAATTAAATGAGACTGTGCATCAAAGCACTGAGCACAGTGCCTGGCCCACACTGGAGGCTTCTTCAGTGAAAACTCTGACATATTCTAAGAGTCCTGCTTTCCTTCACACCTGTCTGTGAGCTCTGTGGGGAGGCCCCAGTTAGCCACCCACACAGTGTACAGCCCAGAGCTGGGCATTCATCTAATCAGCCTTTGTGGACCACCAACATCATGCCAGACAGATGGGACCTTATCACCTGGCAGTTGCATGTAGGTTATATGTCTACTTTTCAGAAACAGTGAAATGACTCCTCCTCCTTTGCGTCCTCCAAAGAGGAGTTGGAGAAGGAGCCAGGGCACAAGCAGACAGATTGCCAAAACCATGCCTAGGCCGGGCGTGGTGGCTCAAGCCTGTAATCCCTGCACTTTGGGAGGCTGAGGCAGGCAGATCACTTGAGGTCAGGAGTTCAAGACCAGCCTGGCTAACATGGTGAAACCCTGTCTCTACTAAAACTACAAAAATGAGCTGGGCATGGTGGCACACACCTGTAATCTCAGCCACTCAGGAGGCTGAGGCAGGAGAATAGCTTGAATCCAGGAGGTGGAGGTTGCAGGCAGCCATGACGGTACCACTTCACTCCAGCCTGGGCGACAGAGCGAGGTGCCATCTCAAAAACAAAACAAGACAAAACAAAATGAAAAACCATGCCTAGAGCTCAGACATCCTGAGGCTGGCTGGGGTCATCAGCTTGTGGCCAGTGTAGCCACCTCGTGTTGGCCCACATCCTCCCCTTCCCTGGAAGCTGAGGCCAGAGGTCTGCCCATTAAATCTCCCAGTGCCCCAGAGCTTCAGAGGAAGCCCCTTTTCCCGGAGAAGCTCTTGTTCTCTAGCATGGAAGCCCAGCTCCTTATTTATTCCTGGAGCCTAGCTCCCTCTAGTCAAGCCAGAGCACCAGGCTTTTGGTCAGGGGGCTATATGTGTGGGGCAAAGCAGTGTCCAGGACCTGGAACAGGAGAAGCTTGCATTATGCTCTATGTCAGCCCAGTGGGGGCTACAGGTCCTGGGTTACCACTTGCCAGTTGGTGGTTGTGTGGGCAAGGAAAGGGGATCATGGGACCCTGAGGGGCACTTCTCATTCCCTTGTGAGAGGCCCGACATCTGGCCACTCCAGACAGACTCCACGCTGGACAACAGTTGGGTTCAGAACTTTGAGGAACAAATTGCTGTTTCCAGCTCAGGTGTTCAGTCCACTGGGCTCCTCCTCTTCCAAATCCCCTATCACTAACCCTCCTGCTGCAATGAGGGTAACCTCTACCCCTATTTCTAACACCATGGAGTAGTTTCACCTGTTTTTACCCTTTATATAAGTGAACTATTTTGCACATTATGGTTGTAGATTCATCTGTGTTGTTGCGTACGGTTTGTTTATTCTTAAAGCTCCTCAGTCATCCACTGTATGAATGAATAGTCTATAATTTCTCTATCTGTTCTAAAGCTGGAGGATATTCAGATTCTTTCCAGTTTAGGGCTATCATGAATAGTGTTGGTGTGAATATTCCAGGTTATGTCTTTCTTTTTTGTTTGTTTTGTTTATTGAGACAGGATCTTGCTCTGTCACCCAGGCTGGAGTGCAGTGGCGAGATCACAGTTCACTGCAGCCTCCACCTTCCGGGTTCAATCAATCCGCATGCCTTGGCCTCCTGAGTAGCTGGGACTGCAGGGATATGCCACCATGCCTGGCTACTTTTTAATAGAGACGGGGTTTTGCCTTGTTGCCTACGCTACTCTCGACCTTCTGGGCTCAAGCAATCCTCCCTCCTTGGGCTCCCAATGTGCTGGGATTACAGGCATGAACCACCTCACCTGGCACAGGTTCCATCTTTTGATGAACACAGGGATGCATTTCTTTTGCCTGTATGCCCAGGAGTGGAAATGCTGGGTCAGAGGGCAGGGTGTGTTCAACACGATTAGACCTTACAGATGCTTTCATAGTGATTGTACTAATCTAGATTCCCATCAGCAACGTCTGAGAGTTCTGGTTGCTCCACATCCTCATCAACACTTGCTACTGTCAGTCTTTTTCACTTAAACTTTTCTGGTGTCTGAAGCGGTAGCTCACTGTGGTTTTGTATTCTCCTTGCTATTGTCTGAATATTTGAGTTTCTCCTAAAGTTCATATGTTAAGATCTAATTGGCTGGGTGCGGCGGCTCGCGTCTCTAATCCCAGCACTTTGGGAGGCCGAGGCGGGCAGATCACGAGGTCAGGAGTTCGAGACCAGCCTGACCAACATGGTGAAACCCTGTCTCTACTAAAAATACGAAAATTAGCTGGGTGTGGTGGTGCCCAGCTACTCGGGAGGCTGAGACAGGATAATCACTTGAACCTAGGAGGCAGAGGTAGCAGTGAACCAAGATCACACCACTGCACTCCAACCTGGGTGACACAGTGAGAGTCCATCTCAAAAAAAAAAAAAAGCAAAAGAAAAAGGCTGACAGTGGTAGAAGGTGGGGATCTTTGAAAGGTGATTAGGTCATGAGGGCTCTATCCTTGTGCATTGGATTACAGCCCTCATAAAAGAGGTTCCAGGGAACTGTCTTCCCCCTTCCACCATGTTTGAAGCAAGGAATGGGCCCAGGCACTGGACCTACTGCTGCCTTGATCTTGAACTTACTTCCCAGCCTCCAGAACTGTGAGCAATAAATTCTGCTGTTTATAAATCTCCCGGTCTAAGGTATTTTGTGACAGTATCCTGAACTGACCAAGACACCTCCATGAGTCATGAAGCTAGCAGCTTTTTGTGTATTTGTTGGCCTCCTAAGTATTCTTGTTATGAAGTACTTTAATGCAAGCCCTCCCCCATTTTTCTCTTGAATTGTCTGCCTTTTTGATTTGTAGGAGTTCTTTATATATAGTGGGAAAAAATCATTTGGGATGTGTGTGTGTGTGCGCACACGCAAATGCATGCATGCATGTGTTTAAAAGGCCAATCTTCTCTGTCCCACAAATTCAGAACACCGCAGTGGTTGGGCCATAATTGCACTGTGGGTGGTGGCAGGGTTTCAAACAAAAGGCATAATAACATGTCACATAAAATTAATCTGATTTGAATTGATTTTGTATGTGATGGGTCAATTTGTCTTGGTTTTATGCTTGTATATGAACTACAAGGAGTTTATAACTCATTTTATGCTTGCACATGTTTAAGTAACACACAATAAAAATCATTTAAGGCAACAATGAGGGCCCATGAGATGCCCTTCTTCTCTTGGTAAGCAGGAGGAGATTCTCAAAACACAAATTCAATCTGTGACTCCCCTGCTTCACGCATCTCAAAAGATCCCTTTTTTTTGCCTAGGATGGAGACGAGACTCCTTCCCCTGGCAGCTGGCCTCGTCAGACCTGCTCCCCTGCGCTGTTCACTGAAGCTTCCGCCTCTTTCTGGGCATGGTCTCTCCATATCTTCTCTCTCCACGTAAGCCCTCAGCTCCTGTTTTGGAGCAGCTGCTGCCCTGACCACCCTTTTTGCTTAGACTTAACTCAGCTCAATCATCCCTTCTCTGGGATGCTCCCACTCTGGCCTCTGAAACCACCAGCCCAGCTGGGCACTTTGCTTCTTTGCATCATCTCAGCTGAGATTTTTAATTTATTTGTGGGATCCTCCCCTCCCAAGCAATAAGTTCTGTGAAGACAGAGATAGTATTTTTTTCTCCTCACCTCATTTATTTATTTATTTATTTGAGACAGAGTCTCACTCTGTTGCCCAGGCCTGAGTGCAGAAGTGCAGTCTCGGTCCACTGCAGCCTCCACCTCCCAGGTTCAAGCGATTCGCCTGCTCAGCCTCCTGAGTAGCTGGGACTACGGATATGCACCATCACGCCAGGCTAATTTTTGTATTTTTAGTAGAGACGGAGTTTTGCCACGTTGGCCAGGCTGGTCTCGAACTCCTGACCACAGGTATTCCACCCGCCTCAGCCACTCAAAGTGCTGGAATTACAGGCATGAGCCACTGCGCCCGGCCTTCTCTTCACCTTTTTCTCCAGTGTCCATTCCAGCATGCAGTATTTGATAAGTGCTCAGTAAATGTTTGTTGAATGACTTACTAACCTGAGCTTGTGTAACTCTCTCACTGTATTCATGCTGAAAGGCAGAGAGGGCCCAAGGTCACATGTAGGGAAGGGCCAAAGGCAGGACTGGAGCCCAGCAATTCTTGTTCAACCACACGGAATGGGAAGTAAAGTCCTCTTTGGCCAGCAGCAGAGGAGCCAGGTCCCCCTTGTCATCATCCTGGAAGACCCTAAAGGATCATCTAGGCCAATTCTTTCTTTTTTTTTTTTTTTTTTTTTTTTGAGACGGAGTCTGGCTCTGTTGCCCAGGCTGGAGTGCAGTGGCCGGATCTCAGCTCACTGCAAGCCCCGCCTCCCGGGTTCATGCCATTCTCCTGCCTTAGCCTCCCGAGTAGCTGGGAGTACAGGCGGCCACCACCTCGCCCGGCTAATTTTTTTTGTATTTTAGTAGAGACGGGGTTTCACCGTGTTAGCCAGGATGGTCTCGATCTCCTGACCTCGTGATCCGCCCGTCTCGGCCTCCCAAAGTGCTGGGATTACAGGCTTGAGCCACCGCACCCGGCCCCCAATTCTTTCATTCTTCAAATGGGGCATCTAAGAACTGAAGAGGGGACAGGGATTGTCTAGAGTCACACTGTGAAGGTGACCTGGAAGTTCCACTAGAGAACACAACAGATTCTATCCTGTAGAAAAACAACGGGTTCTACCCAGATTGCCGGATACTCAACATTCTTTTTTAATTAAACTAAATTAATTAATTATTTTTTGAGTGCAATGGTATGATCTCAGCACACTGAAACCTCCACCTCTCAGGTTCAAGCAATTCTCCTGCCTCAGCCTCCCGAGTAGCTGGGACTACAGGTGTGTGCCACCACACCCAGCTAATTTTTGTATTTTTAGTAGAGTCGGGGTTTCACCGCATTGGCCAGGCTGGTCTTGAACTCTTGGCCTCAAGCAATTCACTTGCCTCAGTCTCCCAAAGGGCTGGGATTTCAGGCATGAGCCACTGGGAAGGGCTCTGACTCAACATTCCTCTTTTTTTTGACAGAGTCTCGGCCTGTTGCCCAGGGCTGGAGTGCAGTGGCACACCAGCTCACTGCAGTTTTTCCTGCCTCCCAGGTTCACACACCATTCTCCTGCCTCCCCCAGCAGCTGGGACCACAGGTGCCTGCCACCACTCGCTAATTTTGTATTTTTAGTAGAGAGGGGTTTCACCCTAGGTTAGCTGGTGATGGTCTCACCTCCTGACCTCGCGATCCGCCTGTCTCAGCCTCCCAAAGTGTTGGGATTACAGGCGTGAGCCACCGTGTCTCCAGCCTTACTCAACATTTCTCCTTTCCAGTATCCCCAACTCTCCTGAGGTGAAGGACCAAGGGGTGGGGCGGCTCAGACTCCAGACTGACAGCCTAATATTCAGGCTGGGCTGGGACTGGAACCTAGATTTCCCAGCCTGTGGCCAATGGATGACAAGGGCCTTTCCTTATTCTCCTCCAGACCCTCTTCTGAGCCCCACTAGGGAATTCCTGTCCTTGGAAAAGTGGGAGAGGACCAGAACATTCTGGAATAAAGCACTGGAGACATTCAGAGTGATGCAAGAAGTACAGTCCACAGTGGAGAAAACTCTAGCTGCCAGGCAATTGCCCGCTGGTCCCTGGCCTGGTCTAGGTGGTTGTGGGGGAAGGGGAGCTAACTGCAGTGACTCACTTAACCCTTTCTGGGCAGAGGAAGATAACATTTTTTAATTGGCTGGGCGTGGTGGCTCAAGCCTGTAATCCCAGCACTTTGGGAGGCTGAGATGGGCGGATCACGAGGTCAGGTGATCAAGACCATCCTGGCTAACACGGTGAAACCCCGTCTCTACTAAAAAAAAAAATACAAAAAAAACTAGCCGGGCAAGGTGGCGGGCGCCTGTAGTCCCAGCTACTAGGGAGGCTGAGGCAGGAGAATGGCGTAAACCCGGGAGGCGGAGCTTGCAGTGAGCTGAGATCGGGCCACTGCGCTACAGCCTGGGCGACAGAGCAAGACTTCGTCTCAAACAAAAAAACAACAAAAAAATTTTTTTTAATTAAAAAACATTTTATTGACAGCTCCTTGTGAAGCAGGGCTACCCCACAGGCCGTTTGCCTAGAGTGGCCTTAATTGAAATTTTTGTTACGATCATTGTAGATTCCTGTACAGTTATAAGAAATAAAACAGAGAGGCTGGGCGTGGTGGCTCAAGCTTGTAATCCCAGCACTTTGGGAGGCCGAGGCAGGTGGATCACCCAAGGTCGGGAGTTCGAGACCAGCCTGCCCAACATGGAGAAACCCTGTCTCTACTAAAAATTCAAAATTAGCTAGGCGTGGTGGCTCATGCCTGAGGCAAGAGAATCGCTTGAATCCGGGAGATGGAGGTTGAAGCAAGCTGAGATTGTGCTATTGCACTCCAGCTTGGGCAACAAGAGGGAAACTTCGAAAGAAAGAAAGGAAAGAAAGGGAAGAAAGGGAAGGAAGGAAGGAAGGAAGGAAAGAAGGAAGAGAAAGAAAGAGGGAGGGAGGGAGGGAGATCCCATGTACCCGCCTTCGACTCAGATTCCCCAATGGTAACATCTCCCAGAACTACTGGACACCATCACAGCCGGGGTGTGACTGCTCTTGCTCAGGTTTCCCCGGTTTTCCTTATACTCATGCGTGTGTATTTACTTCTGTGCAATTTTATCGCAGGCCGAGGCAGGCGGATCACCTGAGCTCAGGAGTTTGAGACCAGCCTGGGCAACATGGTGGAACCCTGTCTCTACAAAAAAACACAAAAATTAGCCGGGCACGGTGGCATATGCCTGTAGCCCCAGCTTCTTGGAGTCTGAGACGGGAGGATCACTTGAGCCCAGGAGGTGGAGGTTGCAGTGAGCCGAGATTACACCACTGCACTGCAGCCTGGGTGACAGGGTGAGACCCTGTCTCAAAACCAAAAACAAACAAATAAACAGAATGAGAGTATGCAACCTTTTGGGATTGGCTCTTCCCCTCAGCAGACACCACTTTTCTTGAGCACCTTGATCTCATAGTCCCAGGGACGGCTTCTGTTATTCCCATTTCACAGCTGAGCAAACTGCTCCCACCCCCACCCCCCAGAGCCAGGGATCATGATGGCTGATTTGGGGAGCATCTCCTCCGGGAGAGGAGGGCAGGGGGTTGGGTGGAGGGCTGAGGCTGGAGCCTTCCCCAGCCCTGCTGAGACCCAGCTCCCTCTTCTGCAGCCTGTCTCAGAGTGGGGTCTCCTTTGTGCCTCCCACCTGTCCCCAGGCCCGTCTCTTCCCTCAATGGAGAGGCCGTGAATGGGGGCTGCCGGGGGCCGAATCTGCTGATCCGAGGCCCAGCTTTGCCACAGAGAGGCTGTGTGACTAGCACGGTGGCCCCATCCTCTGAGCCTCAGGATCCCCTTGGGTAAAACAGGGGGAAGGGTCACACCCTGCAAACCCATGAAGATGCAATGAGGCGATGTGCGAGGCACAGTCAGCAAAGTGCCAGGCGCAGAGTGAGCCCCCAGCGCACGCCACGGAGAGCCGCCCGCAGCCCCATTTGGCAATGAATTATGTATGGCCTTCTGGCAGCCCTGCGTGTGGGGCTGCAAGCTCCCTCTGCTCCCCACCCCCTGCTTCTCTCTCCTGTGAGGGGCGCAGGCTCCCCCGGGGGGCGGGCGGTGTTCTTTGTCTCTCCTGCAGGGACCCCCCTACCAGCTTCCCAAGGCTGGTGCCTCGGTGCCCAGGATGCCCATTTCACAGGCTGGAGAACCAAGGGTTGGTATCGCTCAGGGTCTTTTTCAACAGATACTAACAACAACAATAGAGCACCACCAATAACAATAATAATCACCATTGTACCTGCTGGGCTGTGTGTGGCTGTGTGTGTGTGCCAGACACGTTTAACAGAAAATCCTTCATCCAACATAAACGCCCGCCTGTGCAGGCACTGTCCGAGGTGTTGGGGGCACAGCCCACAACAGAACAAAGTCTTCCCCTCACAAAGCTCAGGTGCTACCGTGGGAGAGCAGGAAATTAATAAATGAGTAATTGATGCCATAAAATGTCAGCTGACAGAGGCTATGCAGGAAGAGGAATGAGACCGGGTGGTCAGGGAAAGCCTCTGTGAGGAGGTAGCATTTGGGCAGTGCCCTGAAGGAGGTGAGGGAGCCCTCTCAGGAGGTATCGGGACGAATGTTCCAGACCAAAGGAACAGCCAGTCCAAAGGGCCTGGGGTGGGACCTGTGCCTGTGCCAGGCTCACCAGTGCAATGGGAGGCATCAGATTCTCCGAACAGCCCTGGGAGGTGCATACCACCATTGCCCCATTGCAGGGATGAGAAAACTGAGATGCAGAGCCTATTTAGAATCTTTCCTCGTCTGCTTTGCAACAGTCGCATAAATGTGTTTGGTTGGGGGTGTCAGGAAATATGTGATGTGTATCACATCATCTTTCTTTTTTTGGGGAGGGGGAATGGACTCTTGCTCTGTTGCCCGGACTGGAGTGCAGTGGCTCGATCTTGGCTCACCGAAACCTCTGCCTCCCGGGTTCAAGGAATTCTCCTGCCTCAGCCTCCCAAGTAGCTGCGATTACAGGCATGCACCACCACACCCAGCTAAGTTTGTGTGTGTGTGTGTGTAGTTTTTTGTATTTTTAGTAGAGACAGGGTTTCACCATGTTGGCCAGGCTGGTCTCGAACTCCTGACCTCAGGTGATCCACCCACCTCATCCTCCCAAAGTGCTGGGATTACAGGCGTGAGCCACTGCACCTGGCCCCATCTTTCTAAAACTGGGAAAATTCTGAGTTCTGGAACCATCTGCCCAGGGATTTGGGGTCAGAGATGGTGGGCCTGTCTGATCCTGGTCTTTGCCATGGTTATGATTGTGGCATCCCTGCCTGTCTTCTATCACGTGCCTCAGCCTGTTTTTCTTTTCCCTTGCCAGGCTGCAAGCCCCTGATATCAGACTAACAGGAGCACAGCATTTCATGGTCTAAAGACACTATGTTAGGGTGAAATTCTGTTCTTCTATCTTCCCCCCTTGCACGGAGAGGACCCTCATTCCTACCCCCACCCTCGCCTCACTGTACCAGGCACAGGCAGAGCCCAGGTGCTGCCTCTGCTTGTCTGCAGTTGCCGACGAAGCCTGCGCTGTGCATTCGGCAAGTCTGGAGAATTGAAGACCCAGGCCCTTGGCCATATCACCGCAATGCAGGCCCAGAGGTGGCAGGCGGGAGCTCATCGATGAATCTGCCAGTGTCAGTCCCAGAGCGGACCCCAGAGGTGTTCAGGCGTGGACTCGCACTATCTGACATTTCCATCGATGGTCTGCATGAGGAATGAACGGTGAGCATCCTCTTTCCTTCTCCAGCTGGGGGTGGAGGGTGTGAGCCAGCTCACCGAGAGGAAGCCAGTTACAGAATCAGAATGACTCAGGCTGGGCTCTGTCTGTGGTGCGTGTCTGCAGTCCCAGCTGCTTTGGAGGCTGAGGCAGGAGAACTGCTTTAGTCCAGGAGTTCGAGGCTGCAGTGTGCTATGATCATGCCTGTAAGTAGCCACTGCACTCCAGCCCGGGTAACACAGCGAGACCTCGTTTCTAAAAAACAAAAACAAAATGACTCACTGTAAGGGCGGGGTGGCCAGAAATCAGGGACTGGGAACCTGTTGGGGAAGAAAAATCACATAGCAGCAGCCTCCTCCCAGCCTTCCTGCCTCCAAGTTTGCCCATCTAATCCATCTTACAGAGCTTCCAGCTTAATCGTTCCAATTAATCCTCCTTCCTGAGCCAGCAAACCTTCCATGTTGCTCCTACTTGCTTCCAAAGGTAGTTCAGTCCCTGGCCCCAGTGTCTTTCCCGGGTGTCCTCCTCCTCCTGGAGCACACCAGGCTGCCCACCGGTTGAAAGCCTTTGTCTGGCCGGGTGCAGTGGCTCACGCCTGTAATCCCAGCACTTTGGGAGGCCAAGGCTGAAAATCACCTGAGGTCAGGAGTTTGACACCAACCTGGCCAACATGGTGAAACCCTGTCTCTACTAAAAATACAAAAATTGGCCAGGCGTGGTGGCTCACGCCTGTAATCCCGGCACTTTGGGAGGCCGAGGCAGGCAGATCACGAGGTCAGGAGATCGAGACCATCCTGGTAACACAGTGGCTCCCGTCTCTACTAAAAAATACAAAAATTAGCCCGGGTGTGGTGGCAGAGCCTCAGTTCCAGCTACTCGGAGGCTAGAGGCAGGAGAATAAATGAACATGGGGCCGAGGCTGCACAGTGAGCGAGATCGGGCACTGCACTCAGCCTGGGCGACAGGCCGAGACTCGTCTCAAAAAAACAAAAAACTGCTGGGGCTAGTGGCACACACATCCTGTAATCCCAGCTATTTGGGAGGCTGAAGGCAGGAGAATGCTTGAACCTGGGAGGAGGAGGGTTTGCAGTGAGCCAAATACCACGCCACTGAACTCAGCCTGGCGACAGAGCTTGCAGACCCGTCTAGAAAAAAGAAGGCAGGCCTTGGGTGGCTCCTTTTAATCCCAGCACTTTGGAGGCAGTGAGGACCACAAAAGTCAGAGATCGAGACCACAATTACGTCTCTACTAAAATACAAAATTAGCGAGGAAGCGGTGGTGGAAGCCTGTAGTCCCAGCTACTCAGGAGGAGGCTGAGGCAGGAGGCGTGAACCCAGGTGAGGAGCTTGCAGTGAGCCGAGATGGCGCCACTGAACTCCAGCCTGGCGACAGAGCAAGACTCCGTCTAGAAAAAAAAAAGAAAAGAAAGCCTTTGTCCATGGTGTTCTCTGTGTCTGGAACAGCATCACACTTGCAGGCCAGATCCACATCAGAGGAGACTCTGTTTTTACAACTCTTGAGGGCCTCTCCAGTCCTCCGGCCCCACTCCATTCCACATCCTCACAGTCAACACAGCCTCGCTTGCCTGGATTCTCAGAGCAGTCTCCCAGTAGGCCTCCCTGACTGAGGATAAGTCCCAGCTCTCAACCTGGCACTCAACGGCCTTCCTGATCAGCTGGGCTCCAGCCCTGTGATTCCCACCCACTGTTTGACCTGACACAGCTGCTTAAGTTTCTCTAGTTCTTCTAGATTACCCTGTTCTCTCACTTCAAGACCTTCTTATGTGTGGATTTCCTCTTCCTGGAACACTTCTCTCCCCTATTGGCCCGCCTAACTTTTACTCATCTGTCAGGAAGCCATGTTGATTCCACCTCCTCTAGGAAGCCCTCTTGGATTTAGGGTCCCTCCTGTTGGCTCCCAGAGGTCCCATATCCCTTGCATCATCACAATTCCTCCTCCAGATTGAAGCTGGCTGCTTTGCCAGTCTCCTCTAGGCCATGGTCTCCTGAGGACAGAGCCGCACCCACATTGGCCTCTATCTCCCCCAGCTTGATCAGGGCAGGAGGTGCCCAAGCAAGCCCAGAAGGAAGGAGTGGGAAATGGTCCCACACGTGTATTAAGCTCCCACTCCATGGTGAGTCCAGTCCAGTAGCCTGGATTGCTCGGCCTTTCAGACATGGAGTTACGTCACCATCTGGTCACAGCCTGCAGCCCCAGGCTCTTCTCTTTTCATCTATATAGTGGGCATAACCCTGGATCTTAACAGCCTTGTGAGATGCAAGGAAACACTAGACGCCAAGGGCTCATCCCAGTCCCGGGTAGATGATTTTAAGTATTTCGTGTTCCTATCATCAGTCGCTATTGGAGCTCTGGAGTCAACCTCTGTGGCTTCAAATCTTGGCTTCTCCTCTCCTGGCTGGGTGACTTTGGGCAAGTTACTTAACCCCTCTGTGTCTCAGTTTCCTCATCTGTAAAACGGAACTAATCATAAGCTTATTCTGTCTCTCAGGGTCCTGGAGAGGATGACATCAATTGATATGCATGTAGAGTTTGCACAGCGCTTGATGCAAGGAAAGGGCCGGGCAAATGCTGGCTGTGGTTGTTATTATATCAGGGTCACCCTGAGCATCTGATACCAGTGAAGAGACTCTGACTTCTGGGGAAACTTCCAGAGCTGCAGATCTGAGCCGGGCAGGAGGAACTCTTAGACCTTGTGAAGCCTGAATTCCTGTCCCCTGAAGCTCTTAAAACCATTCCATTCGTGTCTGCCAGTCAGCGTCACCAGGAAGTGCTTCCTTGTATCTGTCCTAAGTCTTTTCTGCGTTGATTTCTCTGGGTTCCCTTCCAGGTCAGATAGGAAGATGAGGGAAGGAGCCTTAAGGCTGTTTCATGTATCAATCCCAGAACTTCCCAGATCAGGCCGGAAGCCAGCAATGTGAGTCTCTGGCTCCTGGCGGGGCCAAGAGCTGGGAGGGGAGGGTTTGCCTGGCTCAGCCTCCTTCGAAGGTCTCCCAGCCACAGCCAGATGCAAAACCACCTTTGTTCCCTGAATTTCAGGCTGTGGGAGGGAATGGGGCCAGTGCCTGGGGTGAGGCTGGGGAGGGAGGAAGAGATGCAAGGATTGAAAATTCGAGGGAGGCCTAGAGCAGGAGGGAGGCAGGACAGGGCACCCTGGGCAGCCAGAGAGGGGCAGGGGTGTGGGAAACGGAGGGCGCAGAGCAGGGGCCAGCAGGGCTGGGAATAGGAGCCTCGGGGAGGCCGGCGAGGCGCGGAGAGGGAGGCCTCATACCAGACACTGTCTAGACGCAGCAATTATTGTCAGCTCGGAACACCCAGGCTCTGCCGGTTCAGCTGAAAGGGAGCTTAACAAAGAAGCAAGGGAGGAAGAAAGCAGGGAGAAAAGCCGGCTCCTGGCCTGTCGGGTTCTTTCTCTGCCTTGGCCACCCCTCTTTGTGTTCCACCAGCCCTGCGGGGGGGACCCCAATGTGAAAGCACAGCTCAGAGATGCCTAATGGGGACATGGCTCCTCCTGGACCCAGGGGGCTTGGCCAGGATCACTGTGTGGGTTTTTGGGAGGGAGAGGAGGGTGCTCTGGGCCGCTTCCTGCACGTGTATTTCTTTATATGGAGGCAGTGAGAACCGAATTCCCAGGGAGACAGCAGGCCCGAGAGTTTGAATTGCGATTCCCCCACCTTCCTGCTGTATATATAGCTCTGGGCTGACTACAGATTTCTCTGAGCCTTGGTCTTCTCGTCTGCAAAACAGGAAAAAGAACACTGCCTGGGCCAGGCGCGGTGGCTCACGCCTGTAATCCCAGTACTTTGGGAGGCTGAGACAGGCGGATCACTTGACGTCAGGAGTTTGAGACCAGCCTGGACAACCCAGTGAAACCCTATCTCTAATAAAAATACATGGCCGGGCGCGGTGGCTCAAGCCTGTAATCCCAGCACTTTGGGAGGCCGAGACGGGCAGATCACGAGGTCAGGAAATCGAGACCATCCTGGCTAACACAGTGAAACCCCGTCTCTACTAAAAATACAAAAACTTAGCTGGGCGAGGTGGCAGGCGCCTGTAGTCCCAGCTACTCGGGAGGCTGAGGCAGGAGAATGGCGTGAACCCGGGAGGCGGAGCTTGCAGTGAGCTGAGATCCGGCCACTGCACTCCAGCCTGGGTGACAGAGCGAGACTCCGTCTCAAAAAAAAAAAAAAAAAAAATACAAAAAATCGGCTGGGCACGGTGGCTCACGCCTGTAATCCCAGCACTTTGGGTGACCGAGTCAGGCAAATCACCTGAAGTCGGGAGTTCGAGACCAGCCTGACCAACATGGAGAAACCACGTCTCTACTAAAAATACAGAATTAGCTGGGCGTGGTGGCGCATGCCTGTAATTCCAGCTACTCGGGAGGCTGAGGCAGGAGAATCGCTCGAACTTGGAAGGCAGAGGTTACGGTGAGTTGAGATGGCGCCATTGCACTCTACCCTGGGCAACAAGAGCGAAACTCCATCTCAAAAAAAGAAAAAAAAATTAGCTGGGCATGGTGGCGTGCACCTGTAATCCCAGTCACTTGGCAGGTTGAGGCATTAGAATGGCTTGAACCTGGGAGGCGGAGGTTGCAGTGAGCTGAGATTGCGTCATTGCACTCCAGCCTGGGTGATGGAGCAAGACTCTGTCTCAAATAAATAAATAAATAAATAAATAAATAAATAAATAAATAAAAGCACTGACCCATGGTTAGATCGTGGTAAGTCTAATTATCTTCCATCTTGGAGGACTCATGCCCTTATACTGTTGGGGACATTTCGGGGCCCCAACGGACCCAGGACAGGCTACTTCCTTAACTAAGGGGCTTACTTCCATTGTTTCTCTGCCCCTGAGGACAGAGGAACCATTATTATCATCCCCATTTTGCAGGTGAAGAAACTGAGGCAGACAGAGGCCAAAGACACTTGCCAGTCAGCAACGGGTTTGGATTCAGGTTTGTCCCTTAACTGTGACTTTCTGTTGCACTGCTGGGGGTGGGAATGCCATCGTCTTGTGTGGTCCGGGAGTCGCAGGTAGGTTCAGAGCCACGGAGGATCGGAGCCCCTTGTCCTCTATGTGTGGATTCAGTACTTCCTTTTTTCCTCTTTGCTTCCATCCCAGGGAGAGTCCTTCCTGTGCTGGATGGGACCTTCCAGGTCCTAAGTTTTTGTGGCTGCAGAGTCAGCTCAGAGCCACTGGGCCAAACTCAACAGACCCACAGACAAACTGTAGCACATGCTCTCAGGCTCAGGGCTGCCGCGTGGCCTTTTTCTCTCTCCTCCTCTCCCTGGCATTTTTTGCAATTTCTGGGACTTTGGGTTCCTCTCTGGCGTCCACTTTCTCTGGGCCTCCCAGGGTCTCTGTAACTGTCTAGACCTTCATCCTCCTCCCACAGCCCAGGCCACTACCCTAGCCACTGTCTGAAACTGACCTCGGCTGAGCCACTAATCCTGGTATTACAGGCAGCTCCAAGCTCAGGAACCCCAAGCTCCATGCTGTGAGAGGACAGACAGGTCCTGGATGCTGCACGGGTGGCCCTGGACGCTGCCTTCCAGTCACTGGGCTCCTTGGGAAGGGGCTCAGATGCTGCTCCAGGGTTCCAGAGTGGCCAGGGTTGGGGGTGGATTTTCAGAGCAGCAGCCTAGGCCCTCCTCCATCCATCATTTCCTGGTCTGGCCTGGCTGGGCCATTCCCTGGTCCTGGAGAGGTTGGAGGTGTCCTAGGGTTGTGCCTCAAGTGGAGCGCAGGGCACTTAGTGCAAAGGACACTCAGTCTCACACACACTCACTCACAGTCACTTATACACTCATGCACACTCACATCTACACTCACACACACATTCACACTCACACACATACACACTCTCACACACACTCATACACTCACACACACATTCATATACACACTCATACACACACACTCTCATACTCACTCTCATACTCTTACACTCACTCTCACACACACATGCTGTCCCAGAGCTAGGGCCCTGCCACCTGTCCCAGTGACACTCCCCCCCACCAGCCTGGGTCCCCGGTTGCTGGGCACCATGACTGTGTCTAGAGCTGAAAGCTCCCTTCCCCTCCCCCGCTCCCACACGCCCGCAGCTGTCCACTGCCTGCAGATCCAGGGCAGACTCATCTGTTTGCATCAGAGGCCCACCTCTCTGGAAGATTCCGGCATGTCCCACCATGCCACATGTGGTTCTCTTTGCCTGTCTCCTCTCTGTGCCTTTGCTCAAGCTGTTCCTCCCTCTGGCACACTGTTCCTGGCTGCCCCCACTTTGTCCCAAAACATATGCCTGGTCTCCCATGAACCTGCTCCCCAATGCTGTCCTCTGCCTCGGGGACAGCATCAGCATCCACCCACTGCACATGCCAGGGTGCAAGGAGCCTCCCCAACCCCTCCGTGGCCTCCTTCACCCTCTAGCCATGCCACACCATGCCCTGTCCCCTGTACCTCCCACACTGTCTCAGCCGGCTGCCACCATCTCCCCTGGATCTCAGTGCGACACTCCCAACTGGCTTCTGTGTCCACTCTTGTCTCTACTATTCTGAGTAAGCTTTGGCGATCTAGTCTCTTTTCTCTATAAAACCCTTCCCAAGCTTCCGGCCACCATAAGACAAGGGCTGGTCTCAGGCCAGATGTCCCCCTCCCTGCCTCTGGTCATACTGATCCCCTCTCAAGCTCTTAGGTCTGTGGCCTGGGGGTCCCCATCCAGACCACCCCTGTCCCTTTCGCCTCCACCAGTCTCTCCTCCCCTCATCAGCCACCCTGGTCCTCAGGCACCCTCTTCCGGGAGGTCTTCTGCGACCTCTGCGGAGGCCAGGCCCAGGGGACCAGCGCTCCCTGCCCGCTACCCCCTTGTCATTCTTTAATGCCTTATTCATCACGATTTGTGCAGCTACCATCTCTCCTGCAGGACTGCTCTGTGGGGGCCTGGCTGTGGCTGTCTTGTTTGTGACTGTGCCCCCAGCACCCTTGTGGGGCCCTCTGTAGGTTTGGTTTTCAGCCTGGCTCCACCCAGAGGCAGGAAAAAGGGAGCCCCAGTCCCTCCCACCCTCTCCTCCAGGAAACCCTCCCTGGGGTATCAGGGGAGGCCTCCTTGCCCCTCCCCTAGGGCTCCCAAGCCCTGTGTCCCAGTGGTCACCCCAAGGGCAAGGACATATTGGCTGGAGAGCCCCCAGGACAGGGCTGCAGCTGCCTTGTGCCTTCCACTCCCCCAAGCCCAGTGCCCCTGGGGCCTGGTTGATGAGGCTGGAGGGCTGCTCTCAGCTGGGGCACCAGGAGGCCAGGATGGAGCCCCACAGAGCCCCAGGGGTACGGGAAAGGTGGCAGTGCCCGCTCGGCATCCATTCCTCCTCCCCAAGCCCTGCCAGCTGGCTTCTCCAGCTCCAACTGGGCTCTGCCTTTCTCTCTCCCTCCATCACCCCGCTGGCTCCCCTCCTTCTCCCCTCCTCTCCTGCTCTCTTTCCCGTTCCCTCCCCTCTCCCCATTCCCCTTCCCGGACCTCCCCCGCCCCCACTTCTCTCCTCTCCTCTCCTCTCTTTTCCTCTCCTCTTTTCTCTGAGTCCTTCTCCCTCGCCTCCTTCCTTTCTTCTTCCTGGGTTAAAAATAATCAACTTTCTGGGAAGCAGCAGCTCCTGCTGAGCCGCCCTCCCCACACTCGGGAGCCCCTGAGAATAGCTTTCTGCGGTTCTCCACTCGAGCCCCTCCCCTCCCCTCGCCGCCTCCCCGCGAGCTGACTAATAAGCCCGGCCGCGCGGTGCCAGCTCGGCTGGAAAGGCGTTAACCGCTTCGTGCCCGGACCGCGCGAACGGGGCGGACGGGCTCTCTGCAGGCCCGCGGGGAGGGGTGGCGGGAGCAGGCGGCCCCGGGACACGGCTCAGGACGAAGCCCTGAGCCGCACGCGGCAGGCCCTCGATTCTTACTGGCGGTGGGATGAATGTTGACCTCTGACCGCCACGCCGGCAGGTCCTGCTGCTGGTGCAGCTAGCAGAGCTTGGTGGCATCGGTGGGCGCGCCAGGTGCGATACCCAGGGGATGGGTCCGGGCCACATGGAGGGCGTGGCTGGGCCGGTTAGGCTCCCTCCCTGTGGCCCGGGGGACTTCTAGGTCCCTGGCACTGGGCACTGCCTGAGGGGAGCCGGGGCTGGGGCCGTTCAAGTTCGGGCCAAGGGCAAGGAAGGACTGAAAACTGTCCTGGGATCCAAGGACGTCCACAGCTGGTAGGGTCTTTAGCGATCACCCACTCTCCTTGCAGAAAGGGAAACTGAGGCCCAGAAGGTGTGACTGAGGCCGGGACGTCTCTCGGTTCCTGTCCCAGACTAAGGGATGCCCGCGGCCCTGGAGCCGAGACTTTCAGTTCGGGCGTTTCTGCAGGGGTAAGGTTGGGGGAGGGGCGGGGTACATCAAGGTCAAAGGTGAGAAGTAGGTGGGGAGAGAAGAAGCGCGGAGCTCTGCGGGGTCCCCGCCAGTCCCGCCCACTCCGCGTGGTCTCGGCATTACCTCATCGCGGCGCGCTCTCATTGGCTAGTTCCCCCCTTGAAGGACGGCCCAATGCGGCGGAGCCCCTTAACCCTTTCTGCCCTGCGGACTCTGCCCTGGCCATGCCACCTGCCTCCGCGGCCCCCAAGCGGCTTTCAGGCGCTGGAGGGCCACGGAGAACAGGGAAAGGTAATGTGGGAGCCGTCTCGAGGCCAGAGAGTACAGTGGTTAGAGCACAGGTCAGACAACTACGTCTTGGGCCCCTGGCCCGCGGCCGGCTGTGTGACCTTGGGGACTGGCTTCACCTCGCTGAGCCTCCGCTAGTTTGCTTAGCTGTAAACAGAGGTGAATGATGTAACTCCTGCCCTTCCCAATCCTTCCCGGTGTACTTGCCAAGTGCCAGGCACACGTGGGCTCTGCGTTCCATTCCACCTTGTCTCCTCACTGCAAGAGGTACAGTTGTTATTATGGGTTTTCCGAGGAGGAAACAGGGCTCAAAGCAGCAAAGCTGCCTCCCAAGGTCACCCATCAAGAAAGTCACAGAGCTGAGATTTGATCCCGAGTTTCGAGTTCTGAGCTGTACTCCTCCCCAGGGCAAGATTCTGCTTCTGCTGGGAGGCGCTGCTTCTAGGAGCTCTCCATCTCTCCCGAAGGAGGGACAGGACTCATACCCAGCTGGTCAGCTGGTGACACATGCCACTGTGGCCAAATAAAACCAGTGACAAGCTGGAAAGCCCAGGACCTCCAGGGACAAGGGACAGGAAGAAGGGCGAGGGCAGGGAGGGGCTGGAGTTGAACCCTCTAACGGGGAGGCAGGAGGACCCTCAGACAAAGGCAGGGGGCTGGACTGAGTCCTGTGAGGGTGCATGGGGTAGGAAGCTCTGAAGAAGCCTGCAGGATCCCCTGGGAGTCAGCCTGCTGGTTAGGGGTCAGCCCAGGGAGGCGGCTTCTCTCTGGGCCGCACCAGGGGTCAGCCTGGGGCAGGAGTGCAAGCTGAGGCCCACATACCTCATGTCTAGGTATTTACAAGTTATAAATCAAGCTAACAAACTGCTAAATAAAATATGTTCTGTTGCCTGGTACGGCGGCTCACGCCTGTAATCCCATCACTTTGGGAGGCCGAGGTGGGCAAATCACCTGAGGTCGGGAGTTCGAGACCAGCCTGACCAACATGGAGAAACCCCGTCTCTACTAAAAACACAAAATTAGCTGGGTGTGGTGGTGCATGCCTGTAATCCCAGCTACTCGGGAGGCTGAGGCAGGAGAATCGCTTGAACCAGGGAGGTGGGGGTTGCAGTGAGCCAAGATCGCACCACTTCACTCCGGCCTGGGCAACAAAAGCGAAATTCCATCTCGAAAAAAAAATGTTCTGTCCTCCTTCCTTGATAAATACACTTTCATAAGGACAAACACACCTGGAAGGCTGGGTTTGTGTTTAGAATTATCAGGCTCCTCGGAGACCGGAGACCGCAGGAGGAGCTATAGCAGGTGGGAGGGTGGGGGTGGGGAGCCAGCCTCAGCCTCTGGCCTCTCCAGCTTCACACTCTTCTTTCCTTTTTGCCCCAGGTTCTGTTCTTTTCCCTGAGGGGCTGTGCATGCTCAGGTGTAGGCACTCCAGGCTGTAAGCACATGTTCTGTCCACACCCCCTGCCAACAGCCACCTCCTGGTCACTCCTGGGGCTTAAGGGTGCCCAAACGGGTGGCTCAGACAACCCTCAGGAGAATGCACCCACGACACAGGCTGAGGTCATTGAACAGGGAACTCCAGGGCCCCAGATGCCAGATCATGGTCAAGGGGCCCATGGCTCCAGCTGGAAATGTCTCCCCAGTCCAGGAGTGCTGCTCTCGAAAGCACAGGGCTCAAGTCTGTGGGCCGAGGGCCCCCGGGTGCTGCAGCAGCTGGGGTGGTCAGAGCTGGACATGGGGTCTCCCTCCCTCCTTGAGCTTGCTCTTGACCGTCACCTGCAGCCACGTACCCCCGCCCCAGTCAGATCCCCCACGCCCCAGCCAAATGCCAACCCTGGGGAGCTTCCCACTTCAATGAGTCAGCTCCCTTTACCCTGTCCCCACTGCCCCCCACCCTTATCCCCCTTATCCGGCTGCTCCACGCCCTGCCTGCTCCCTGGGCTCCTAGCCCCAACTATCTGCCTACCCCCCCACCCCGCTCTGCCACCCTAACCTCCTATCTGCCCTCCTCAGGTCAGCCAGTCAGATCTTTCTAAAATGCAAAGATGCAGGCTTTGGGCTTCCTTCCCTCTCTAACCAGCGCTGGTTCCCGGGCTGTCTACATATCATTCTCCAGGCTCTGGATGTCCCTCCTCTCTTCCCTTCTCCTCTCCTTGGGTTCTGAGCTCTAGCCATTTGGGCCTTCTCTCCAATTCAGTTTTGTGTCATTTCTGCCTCATGGTCTTCATGCGCACTACCCCCTCTACCTGGAACCATGTTTTCTGCTCTTTGTCCCTGGCTCCCCAGACCAGCAGAAACCACATGGCGATGAGCACATGGAGTTGTCAGTTTCCAGTGTGTTTCCTACCTGGCCTGTAGGCAACAGGAGGGCAGGTTGGGTCAGTGCTGTTCGCTGCTCCATCTTCAGTGTCTGGCACAGAGCAGATGTCACTGAAGTTTCATGAGTCACATGCACCTGCACTGGGCTTGAAATCAAGAGACCATGGCAGCTAATGTCTATTGTATGCTCACTGTGTCCCGGGCTCTGCTTTTAAGCATATCATATGTATTAGTTCGCTTATTTCTCACAACAGACTTAGAAACAGGAATGATTACTATCTCCACTCTACAGAATGAGGACACTAAGGCACAGAGAAGTTCAGAGACTTAGACTCACAGCTGCCCAGTGACAGACCCCGATTTGAACCCAGGCCGTGGAGTTCCAATGCTGAACCACGTCTTCCCGTCTAGCCCCAGCTGGGCCAAGGCCTTGCTGTGGGTCCCTGGGCACCACTGTCTCCACTTCTCTGAGCTGCAGCTTTTCTTTTCTTTTTTTTTTTTTTTAGATGGAGTTTCGCTCTTTTTGCCAAGGCTGGAGTGCAGTGGCGTGATCTTGGCTCACTGCAACCTCTGCCTCCCGGGTTCAAGTAATTCTCCTGCCTCAGCCTCCTGAGTAGCTGGGATTACAAGCATGTGCCACCACACCTAGCTAATTTTGTATTTTTTAGTAGAGACGGGGTTTCTTCATGTTGGCCAGGCTAGTCTCAAACTCCTGACCTCAGGTGATCCGCCTGCCTTGGCCTCCCAAAGTGCTGGGATTACAGGCGTGAGCCACTGTGTCTGGCTCTGAGCTGCAGCTTTTCTGTGTGTGCAGTGGGGGGTTGGCCACAGTGGTGATCCCTGAGGTCCCTTCCAGCTCTGACAGCCTGGCAGCTCCTCTGATGATCCATCCTTCAGGGAGCCAAGGACTCCCTGTAGAGGTCCTGCAGGGATGCCCAAGAGTTGGGTGGCTGGGAAATAGCTTGCCATGATTTAGGCTGCAGACCTGAGTACCTGGCCAAGGACCCAGTCGTCCCCAGCAGTCTTGTCATCGTGACCCGCCTTCTTCTCGTAGGAACCCAGGCCGGGCCAGGTAAATGAACTGAGCTGAACTGCCAGGTGCTGGGGTTCAGGCAGAGACTGCAGGCTAGAAGTTGAGGAGGCCGAGTACTGCAGTTGGGTTGGGGGACAGTACTTGGGGCAGGGTTGAGCTTGGGTCCCCACACCAAAAGCTTCACAGTCATCTCACAGACCCTTCAGCGACAGTCCTGAGGGCTGTCCATTTTTTAGAAGAGGACATGACAGGGAGGCATGGGGGGGACAGTGACCTGGCCGAGGTCACACAGCAAGGAGTCTAGATTTGGCTCTTAACCACTCTGCCCCCAGCCTTGGGCAAAGGTGTTCTGTGTAGATGGGAGAGTAAATAGAGAAGTTCTAGAAAGGGTCAGGTGCAGTGGCTCACACCTGTAATCCCAGCACTGTGGGAGGCCGAGGCGGGCGGATCACCTGAGGATGGGAGCTCGATACCAGCCTGGCCAACATGGTGAAACCCCGTCTCTACTAAAAATACAAAAATTAGCCAGGCATGGTGGTATGTGCCTGTAATCCCAGCTACTCGGGAGACTGAAGCAGGAGAATTGCTTGAACCCAGGAGGTGGAGGTTGCCGTGAGCCGAGGTCGCGCCACTGCAACTCCAGCCTGGGCTATAGAACAAGACTCCGTCTTGGAAAAAAAAAAAAGTTCTGGAAGAAACTCTGGGACATGCATATGGGTCCATGTGTTTATACCCATGAGCATGGGTACTCCCTTGCTCCCCATCCCAGCACCTCTCCTTGCCCACCTCTGTCTCACTGCCTTTGTTTATTCGCCTGTGGTCACTGTGGACTCTGCTAGACCCTGAGCCTGTGAGGGCAGCGGCTGTCTTCCTGTTCCCTGCACACCAGCACGTGACTCAAGCACAGGCAGGAGGAAGGCGGATGGAAACACAGGCACAGCCCGTGGCTGTTCCACCGTGTCCAGTCCCTTCCCTCCTCGGGCCTGTTTCTCATCTCTGCATATGCGGTAAAGTGCCTCATCTTTAGTCTGGGCTCAGGTGAGCCGCTGGGTTCCTGCTGGGCCATGGGAAGGGTTCTAACACCCAAAGGGCAGGGAGGATGAGGGCAGACGGCTCAGCTGCCCTCCCTCCATCCCGGGGCCTGCCACCTCCCCTCTGTCTTCTCCTGATTCTGGTCACCCACCAGGAGGGGCTCAATGTTCTGCTCAGCAAGTTCCCTTAACAGGCTGGGCAGCCAGGGGGGTGCTCGGCTGGACTGGAGGAGCCGATGTGAGCCCAGGCCACCCATGGAGGCTCCCCCTGAAGAGGGAACAGACAACCCAGCCACTTGTCAGGAACCCGGACCAAATACGCCACCCCCAAGGCTCGGCACTAAGTGTCCCAGGGGCCTGGAAGGGCAGCAGGATGCTCACTTGGGGGCGGAACACTCACCTGAGGGAGGAACTGTACCTGCTCAGACTTGGGTTACCCACAAACTCAGCCCAGCAGGAGTCTGCTGGCCGCGCTAACAATGTCCACTGTGACACTGCTGAGATTCTGCAAGGTGCTTTCAGTGTTAGCCCATTTTACAGAGAAGAAAGTTGAGGCTCCAGACAGACATGAGCTTAAGCCTCTGGCCCAGTTCAAGTCACCAGCCATTCCAGAGGCCAGGGCCTGGGGCGGGGTATGTGGCACCCCAAAGCCCAGGTGAGGGTGACCTGAGGGTGGAAGTCTGGGCCTGGAGAGGCAATAGAGGGAGTGAGAACGGCTTCTGCCAGAAACAGGGGAGGGGTGTTTGAGACCTTGAAGGAGGTGGGACTGTGACAGTGGTGACTGTGGGAGGGGTCCAGGTCCAAGCAATAACTGGGAGAGACTTGGTGCAGGGCCCTGAGCTGAAACGGAGGAAAATGGAGATGGATTGGTCCCTGCCCTTAATGGGGGGTAAATGCCAAGGCTGGGGGCAGGAGCCCAGAGGAGGGCACCAGGCCAGCCCAGACATGAGCTCTGTGGTATGCGTGTGTTTACTGTGTGGCCAGAGGACGTGAGGAGTGTGTCAAATGGTCTGTGTGATGTTGTGGTGGGGGGATAAGTGTATCAGCATATGGAGTGTGAGTGTGTGTCTGTGTGTGCATGCATGCACGCTAGAGCATGCACTTTTGTGCCTGTGATCTGTGTCATGCAGTGTGACCGTGCTTGTGTGGGATGTGGTCCCTGTGATGTGGAGAGTGTATGCTGGTGTGTGTGTGTGTGTTGTGGGGTGGTGCTAACTGGGACACTCTCCAGGGGAAGAGCCTAGCTCGGATGGAGGTGGAGGAGTTAACCAGGAAAATGGGAGAGGAACCAGCACGTGCAAAGGCCTGGAGGCATGAAGAAGGAGCCCGCAGCACTGGAGGACTTGAAAGTGGTCCAGTGAGGCTGGGGACAGGGAGGGAGAGGCAGGGCCTGGGAGGGACAGGGCAGGCCTTCCTCCACCAGTTTGAGTTCCATTAGCTTGAGGGTGTGTACAGCCAAGAGGGATGGAGGGGCTGAGAGGAGGCCAAGCCACCACTGACCAGGTGGAGGGGTGGGGGGTGAGCCTGGACCGGGCAGGTGCTGGGTGGAGGTGGGGGAGTGAGAGCCAGAGCTTTCAACCAAGCCTCTGGGAGGCTGCAGGGCCTGGGATCCCAGACCCGGGCCTGATCCCTGCTCAGCCCAAGAGCTGTAGCCAGAAGGTTCTTAGTTTCCCCTCAGTAAACTGGGACTCAGGATATTTCTGGAGCACTTGCTCTGTATAACTGGGCAAGGGCTGGGCAGGCATTTCCAGCATGAACACGTCTTCCCAGGCCCACTGGTTGGAGGGCACCGAGGGGTGAGGGTGACCTGAGGGTGAAGTCTGGGCCTGGAGAGGCCATAGAGGGAGTGAGGACAGCCCCTGCCAGAAACAGGGGAGGGGTGTTTGAAACCTTGAAAGGTGGGACCGTGACGGTGGTGACCGTGGAAGGGGTCTGGGTTCGGGTCCCACGGGGGGGCGGTCAGAGGAAAGGAGCCGGAAGCAGGAGCCAGAATTTGAACCCAGGTGGTCTGACTCCAAGAGGGCCCTCTCACCTGACTTCAACAGTGACCTTAGCGGCTTCAACAGTGACCCCAGTAGTGACAATAGTGACTCACCTGCCCCATGGGCTTGAAACTGCGATGGTTGTGCTCTCCTTTGACCCTGTATCCTGGGGGACTCCACACGGTCATTATATTGTTACCGCGCCTTTTTAGAGATGAGAAAACTGTGGCCAGAAGCAGAGTGGCCTGACCAGGGCTCCAGCGCCCCAGTCCTGCTGCAGACGATGTAGGGCAGTTTTCTCAGCACAGGCTGGAAAGCTCTCTTAGGTAACACGTGGAAGGCAGCGTGTGACCCGGCAGAAAGGAACTGTAATTCCGGGTGGCTGTACGACCTTGGACGGTCCTTTTCCCATCTCTGGGCCTCGATTTACCCAACTGTACAATTCGCCCCGTGAGTCTAGGAAGATTCGCTGAGCGTCTGCCAACTGGCAGATGAGGAAACCGAAGTTCAGAGAGTTGAAAGCACAGAGTTGCCTCAGGTCAGGCGGCCGGCACAAGGTGGCGCCGGCTTCGAAGCCGGATTCCGAGGGCGAGCCCTGCCCTCGGCCCCCAGCGGTGTTGTCCTGCCCCCAGGGGGCAGCGGCGCGGGGCCGTTCCAGGCCCTGCCAGCCTGACGTCAGGCCCGGCCGGCGGGGCCTCGCTCTGCACAAACAGACGCCGCAGGCCAGCGTCGGGGCCGGGGGCGGCGATGACTCAGGGCCCCGAGACGGGCCGGGAAGCGGAAAGTTGTGTGCAGATGACATCAGCCGGCCGCGAGGGCGGGAGGGGGCCGGCTCCGGGAAACGGCGGCCTGGCGGGCGGCCCGGCCAGGGATAGGGCGCGGAGGGGCGGCCGCGGGGCGGGGGCGGGAACACCGGGACGGGGCGCTCGGAACCACGAAAAATGTCCCCCCTCCCGCCCGCCCCGGACCCAGGCCCCGGAGCCCGGCCCCGCTTTTCGCCGGCGAGGAGCCGGCTCCACCCGCTTGCAAAGACGCCGCGCTCCCCCGCGCTCCGGAGGCAGCCGCATCCATCCTGCTGCGTGCCTGCATTTTAATTACCGCCGCATTAATATTCATGAGCCAGGACTCGAGGGGGACCGCGGGCTGTCATTTCCCTCGCCCGCCCTCCCCCCACCGCACCCCTCTTCCTGGGCTGAGTCTTGGGCTTTTTTCTTCCCGTTCCCAACCCCGCTCGCACCAACCATTGGTGCTCAGCAGATTTCGGGGAGCGGGGTGGTGTGTGAGCATGAGTGTGAGCGAGTGTGAGTGGGGAGGGCGCAGGGTGGGGGCCGAGTGTGAGTCTGTGCCTACGTCTGTGTGCCTGTGCGTAACGTGCCTATGCGTGCCTGTGTGTCTGTCGGCAGTCCCAGGGCCGTGTGTGCACGTCTCTGATGTCTGTGTGGGGCTTGGAGAAGGGCCAAAGCCTGTCCAAGTTAGCAGGGCCTGACTGTACAAATGGGGAAACTAAGGCCTGGAGAGAGGCTGGGCCTTGTCCAAAGCCACCCCATAGGTCAGCAGCACAGGGGAGCGGGAGACCAGGGTCCTGCGTTTGGCAGGCTCTGCTCCCCGCTCTCCCGTGCTGTTGTTTGTAACAATGGCAGACAGGATGTGCTGAGCGGGCACCTCTTATGTGTCCTTCCCAGCAAACCTGTGCAGCACGTGGTCCTATCCGTGCCCCGTGCAGATGGGGAAACTGAGGCAACTGCTCCAGCCAATGAGGGGTGAACTGGAGCCCAGAAGTGTCTGAATCCTAAGTCCCTGGGTTTAACAGCCCCACTGTGGTGCCTCCTGGGGAATTGTGGAGTGTCCTCACTGGGGTGATCTGGGGGTACCTGGAAGCTCCTGGGTGCCCGGGCATCAGCGGGGATGTTTCCCCAGAACAGTCCACCTTCTGTTTCCCTCCCAAGTGAGTCATCGGATAGGGCTGCCTTCTTGTGGCTTTCCCAGTCCCCCTCCATCCCCTCCCCATCCCTGAAGCCTCCCAGGAGCCACCCTGCACACCACACCTTGCTCCCTGGGCCTGAGGTCAGGCAATCATTCATTCATTCATCCAACAAATCCTTCAGTGCCAGTCACTGTGCTAGGCACTGGGGATTCTCTGCTTCCCACTCTGGTCATCTCTACCTGGCCTAGGCGCCTCCAGGCCCACAAGGGGGCTGTTCACCTCTGTGTGTGAATGCTCACTAGGGGTGGGGGACTAGGGGCACCTGTGCACAAAAGACAGCTCTCACCCAGCCTTGCCACAGAGGTCTGGGGTGCCCACATTCGGTGGCCAGAAAGGGGCTGCGATCATCTTAGGGTTGACGGGGCGGTGGCCACACTAGGCAGCCTGAATCTTTGCTTCTCTCTCCTGCAACTTGTCCTTCTCTGGCCGCCAATCTAAATAACCCCAGAGGCTGGTCAGCCTGCCTTGCCCTGGGTTGAGCCAAGGCCATCCTCCCTCTCACGTCCAGCCGAGAATAGGCGGACTGTTCCCTCGTCTCTGCCCACACAGGGCTGGGCTGCAAGTCGTGTCCCAGCCATGTCCCCTGAGCCTTTTCTCCCCTCCCTTTGGGAGCTCCACAGGAACACAGAGAAGAGGACAGGGGTGCAGCCAGAGGACTTGGGAGAGGAAGCAATAATTTATTTACCTTCACCGGTTAAATAGGAGTTTGCCTAGGAGAGGTGGCCCAAGGACAGGGGACTAGCTCAGAGGCGCGCCCACCTGCAGCCCCCATTCTATAACAGGAACCAGAGCAGGCCAAAGGCAAGAGACCTGGGGAGACTGGGAGGACGGATTTTCTCCTAAAGGGCCTGAGGCAGTACAGCCTAGTGGTCTGGTCCGCACCCCTGGGTGGGTCCATCCTGGGTGAGAATCCCCCTCCCTCCTCACTGTGAGGGCCTCTATTTCCTGATCTGCAAAACTGGAAAAATAACTTTTTTTTTTTCAGGTTTATATTCAGATCAAGAGACACTGCCCATACAGCACCTAGCACGGTGGCTGGGGCTCTTTCATAGGGTGATCTGTCCTCAAGGACATAGGGAGGCCTCTGGAATCACTGTCCCCATTTGGCCCAGAATGGGATTTAAGGATCAGTCTGTGTCCCACAGTCTAACCCATGGGGAGGAGTTTGGTAGGGACAGACTGCTGGGAGGAGGAGGACCAGCCTGAAACTGTCATGGGTCAGGCAAGGCTCAGGCTCTAGGTACGAGAGGGATCTCAGAGGCCCCACGGCCCTGCCTGCTGGGCTCCGTGTAGACCTGCCAGATGGCCCATCACCCAAACAGCCAGAGCCGCAGTGAGAGGGGCAGCCTGGCCCGCCAGCTCCTGGCTCCCTTCTGCTGCCTGTGTCTCTTTGCTTCCTGGCTCCCCTCTGTCTTTTGAAAATGTCCTCCCTTCTTTTGTTAGAATAGTCATACCTGTACATGGCAAACACACACACACACACAGACACACACACACACAACCATTTTTTTTAAAAAGGAAGCACTGGCCGGGCGCGGTGGCTCAAGCCTGTAATCCCAGCACTTTGGGAGGCCGAGACGGGCGGATCACGAGGTCAGGAGATCGAGACCATCCTGGCTAACACGGTGAAACCCCGTCTCTATTAAGAAATACAAAAAACTAGCCGGGCGAGGTGGCGGGCGCCTGTAGTCCCAGCTACTCGGGAGGCTGAGGCCGGAGAATGGCATGAACCCGGGAGGCAGAGCTTGCAGTGAGCTGAGATCCGGCCACTGCACTCCAGCCTGGGCGACAGAGCGAGACTCCGTCTCAAAAAAAAAAAAAAAAAAAAAAAGGAAGCACTGTAAAAGTTCATGCAATGCATCCTGACGCTGTCATTCCAGGTTTCGTGTACATTTCCAGGAGATTTCTCCCCCTACAGAGCTGTCTTTGTAAAACTTCCATAGGATGACATCCACCTCTGCTCAAAGGCCTTCGATGGCTCCCCGTTTTTATAAAGCAAGGTAGCTTCCTCCAGACTTCGCAGCCTGGCCCAGGTTTGGCAACACCATTCTCCTTCCTCTCCCCATTACCCTCCCTGACGCTGGGCTGCGGGGCCTTCCTCAGAGCGTGGCCTCCTCTCCTGCCACCATGCCTTTTGGCTTTGCTGTGCAGACCTCTGGGAATGGCCCGGTGCCTTCCACTGAGACTTCTCAAGACCAGCCTTTGCTGTCCCCCAGCCTCCGTGCCTCCTCCCCCAGATCTCTTCCCTCCCCATCCCTTACACCAAAACCCACCCCTCTCTCTCCCGGTGCCCTCAGGACTGGTGGATGCCTCTAGGGTGCTGCTTTTCACATCTAACTGTCGGGAGCGCCTCCTCCAATCTTGTGTCCCCACTCAGCTATGAGCATCTCAAAGGCTGGGGTCCTGGCATCTTTATTTTTGTTGCCACCTAACTTGATGCCCTGCACATAGTAGGTACTTTAAAATGTTATATTTAAAAAAATTAAAGTTGCCCTTCCTTCCCTCCTTCCTTCCTTCATTTTTTTTTTTTTTCCAGAGTCTTATTCTGTTGCCCAGGCTGTATGGAGTGCAGGGGCGCAATCATGGTTCACTGCAGCCTCGACCACCCTAGACTCAGGTGATCCTCCCACCTCAGCCTCCTGAGTAGCTGGGACTTACACGTGCGCTCCACCAGGCCTGGTGGAGCATTTTCATATTTTTGTAGAGATGAGGTTTCGCCACGTTGTCCAGGCTGATCTCAAACTCCTGGGCTCAAGTAAGCCTCCAGCCTCAGCCTACCAAAGTGCTGGGTTTACAGGCATGAGCCACTACACCCTGCCTACTTTTTCTTTAGAGATTCAGACTCTGAGCCAGCAAATGAGGGTTGAATCGTGACTCTATCATTTCCTAGCTGTGTGTCCTTGAGAAAGTGAATCAACCTCTCTGAGCCTCAGTTACCTCATCTGGAAAAGAAAGTTAATAATAAAATCTCCCTTCATGAGTAACAGTGGTAACAGTGCATGTAAAACATCTAGCACTAGCCCGGGGCAGAGAGTAGCCAGCAAGCTCTGATGTTACTCAGTTTTGTCTTACTCAGTCTCATTCAGACTTGTCCAAAGTCACCTGTCCAGTTTGGGGCAATGCTGGGACGCTCCCACTGTCTCTTCCCCCTTCAATGCTACTTCCCTGTAGCGGGAGAGGGTTCCAGGCCATTGTCTCTGTTTTGCAGAGAAGGAGAACCAGGTTCAGAGAGGTTGAGTTGCTCACCTAGGGTCACACGGCCCTGAGAACAAAGCAAGGGTCTGTTTGTTTGCTAAGTTCCCGGTGAGTTCTTTAGGTTGCTCAGGATAGGGAAAACCTCAGTGAGGCCCACCATCCTTGCGGAGGGGCTCGTATTCCTGTGGCCAAGACCTGGCAAAGTGGGTTCCTCAGGGACCAGGGAGTCGCCACAAGTGCTCTAAGTGGGACATCACTAAGACAAACAGCCAGCATTTCCTGGGTGCTTTCCCCAGGCAGGGAGCTGTGTTAAGTGTTCATGGGCACAGCTTCCTTCCATCCTCACAGCAACCCTGCTATCCTGCATTCCAAGGGTGGGTGCTCACTGAGATCCCGGGTAGGGGCTAAAGGAGGCGTGGCGCCAGCACCTGAACCCTGATCTCGCTCCTACCCTGAGCCTCTGTGGACCACCGAGGACAATGGGCTTTAGCCTGTGCTGTATCAGCGCTAGGACTCAGCAGGAGACCAGGCTCTACCCCCAACGCCCCCAACCCAAGTTGGGGGTGCTGCTTGGGTCTCATAGAACATCTGGGGGTCCCCCCCAGCCCTGGCCCCACAGAGCCGACCCAGCTGCGTCTCTGAGCCGCACCCAAAATCTTCCCAGCTTTGCCAGGGAGACTGGAAATTTCTGCTCAGCAGCTTCGTCTGGGATGATTTCGACACTTGGCTCGGTGGGGTCGAGAGGAGGAGCCAGGCCACTCAGCCGCTCAACATTCTGGAACTTCCCTTGGGTCACCGGGAGCGGGGGTTTGCTAGGCCTAGGTGAGCCCCTCCGAAATGATAAAATCAAACAACAGTGACGAAGTACCGAGCGCTTACCATGTGCTGGGCCCTGTGCCAAGTCAGGACTGGCTGGGCCTCACGGAACCTTCCGGCGCCCGGGCAAGGCCAGCACTGTTACTAACCATCTCGCGGACTGCTCCTGACTGGGGCCTCTGTTAGCATCCAGGAGTCTCCTCCTCGGATACTCTGAGTCCCCCCTCCAGAGACCCCAGGCTCCGGATTCTCTCTACGGGGCCGCTGACATGCTCAGCCCTGGTGAACCCACTCTTCCAGACACTTCCACCCACGCCCGGCCCCGGGGCTGGGGGCGTCGGGCAGAGCGCCGGTGAAATTCTGCCAATGGCTAAGGCGCCTACTGTGCTCCTGGCTCTGCGAGGGTTGGGGGGCTGTCACCAGGCCCAAAGTCGCCAGGGAAGAGGGGCGTGAATGACGAGTCTCAGATCCGGGCAAAGGATCGGAGAGGGGATTAGACACCCCGGGCAGGCAGCGGAGGCCGGCCCTGCTGAGCGACCCCGGGCAGCGACGACCCTCAGGGGCTCAGGCTCCACGCCCATTAACTCGGTGTCAGTCCCTTCCATCCCGGGGAGCCGAGCTGCTGGGAAGCAGCGCCTGGGGGCGCCGGCGACCGGCGGGGGCCGCCTCCCTGCTCCCCCGCCCTGGCCCCAATCGCCGGGCGCAAGGCGTGCAGGGCGCGGCGCGGGCCAGGGCGCCCAGTTCAGCGGAAAGGAATGCCTCGCTCGGCGCGGGAGGCCGTGGCCCCGAGGCCGTGTCCACCCCTGCCCGCCCCGGGCCTCATTTACTGCGGTTCTGAAGCTCGGCTCGTTTCACCCGCCGGGTCCCGCAGGGTGACTCCCCCAACGATTGCGGTCCCCCGCTCCCCGCCCCCGATCGCCGCCGGCGGACCCCAAAGTCGGGGCGAGTCTCCAAACCGGGGAGCCAGCCCCGCCCTCACGCCGCGGCGGCGCCCTCCCCTCCCCCTCCCCGCCGCCCGCCTCTCCCCCTCCCCCCTCCATAACTCAAAAGCCTGTCAAGCTGGTTCCAGACTCCTGGCGCCGGGCTCCGCTCCAGGAAAGAAAAAAAGGAAAGAGAAAAAGGGAAAAAGCCGGCGCGAGGGAGCGAGAGAGGCCCGCGGAGCAAAACCGTGCGCCCCGGCACGCACAGCCCCGCGGCGCCCGAACCCCCGCGCCCCTAATCCTAACGCGGATCCCCGTCCTAGGGACACCGGGCGCGCGCGCGACCCCGATCAATTATTTATGGGCGAATCAATTATGTAGCCGCCCGGGGCGGGGGCGGGGGCGGGGGAGGCCGGGAGGGGCGGTGCGACGCGGAGACCACCCGGCTGCAGTGGCGGCTCTCCCGCCGGGCCTCGGGGTCGGGTCGGGAGGCGTCCCCACGCCGACCGGGGAGGGTCCGGTTGTGAGAAAGCTGCCTCGGGGTGGGCTCCGGGAGGAGCGCGGGGGAACCTGAGGAAGCGGGAGAGACGACTCGGAGACCTCCCAATTAGATTGGGAGGGGAGATGGGGGCGGGCAGCGGGGCTGGGAAGAGCGGGCCGCGGAGACGGGGGCGTGGGAAGAGTCTGGCCTAGGCATTTCTTCCCTTCCTTCCTTCCTTCATCCCCATCCTGACTGCAAGCCCACTACGTGCCACTGCGCCCACAGCAGAGGGCGGTATTAGGGAGGGGTTAGGCGCAGGAAGGAATTTCGAGGTACAACTGGGTCCAAATCCGGATTTGTATCCTTTTCTCCCCTGCTGTGTGGCCTTAGGCAACGGCTTGGGCTCTTGGAGCCTCCATTTCCTCATCTGCCAGCGGTCTTCAGGACGTGGGAGATGGGGCGCTTGGGCAGAGAGTGTTGTGAGGGTGCGGTTGAAGGGAAATCCTGTCTTTGGGAAGCTTTACATAGAGGGGAACATGCCCAGTTCCCCAGTATTCCCCAACTTGTAGCCCCGACTTTGGGTCCCGTATAATCTGCCTCTCCCCGGGACCCACACATTTGAAGGTCGTTATTAAAACCAGTGCCAACCCCAAGGCCACTGCTCAGGGTGCTCACTCCTAGCTGGCTTCTCACCAGCCTGGCCCTGCAGAAGGTCGTGCATATGGCAGCCAGAGGGGCTCAATCTAGTCCTTTTACTCCCCACCTCTGCTGTCTCTCCCCATTCTCTGCCCTTCACATCCCCATCTCCATTTCTTCTTCCAACCTGCTTCTAGTCTGGGCTGAGATTGGAGCCCTGAGGCCACGGGGGCTACAGGACAGTCAGAACAGGGGTGGGGGCTCAGCTGGCCCTCCCTGGACAAATGTCCCCCTTGTCTGGGGTGTCAAGGCCTTCTACTTCCAAGATTCAGAAGTGAAGGCGGCTTCCATCTGCGACCCAGGATTGCCTAGCGGTGTGCCTGTCTTCTTTCACCAAAACTTGCAATCACTCTGTTAGGTGAATGGGGCAGATCCAGGTTTTTTGGGGCCTGAAGGTTTTACAATCTTGGGGACCCACTTTAAGAAGGCTAGTGCAGGGTTATGAATAGGCGGTTAAGCCCAGGGCCTTGGTAAATGACGGTCCTAGGAGCTAAAGCTTCATTAGCCTCTTGGTAACTCACCTGTGTAGATGGACAACACAACTGTCATCCCTTTGCAGAGGTGGAGACAAAGCTTAGGCTGGCCCAAGGTCACACAGGTAGAAAGGACAAGATGGGATCAAACCCAGGTCCTACCCCACAGGCAGCAAGCACCCTGAACTAGCTGCCTCAGTACGAATGCCACCTTCCATGTCATCTGCCCCATGCCACATCTCACCCGTCCCCACCAGTGCCCAGCCCAGGCAGGGTCAGGCAGAACAGCCTTTGCTTCCAGAACAGTCTGTGTCCCTCCCTCCTGAGGCCTCCATGTCCCAAGGCTCAAGCCTCAGAGACTCTGTCCTGTGACAACACTCACAGCTCTAGGAAGCAGGTCTCTTCTAAACTTTTGATTCCAGCGATGGTAACCTGCTCACTTCAAAACTCCAGCTGCCCTGCCGACCTGGAGGGAGCGTGCCCCTGTTCCACGGTGGGCTCCCTGGCGTTCGGGGCGGGATCTGTTTTATTTGGCTCAGTATTCCCAGCTCTTGACGCAGTACAGGCATAGAGCCGACAGTGACTGTAGCAGTAACGTCTATTCCCAACCTTGTGGAACAGGATGTTGTTAAAATGCAGATTCCCGGGCCCCCCTCAGATTCTGCTGAATCAGATTCTCTGTGCTGCACAGGGCTGGGGACTCGGCGTTTTACAAGCTCTCTTGGGTGCATTTCAAGCATAGTAAAGTTCGAGACCACGGATCTACGGCCAGAAAGGATCACATGGTTGTGTCTAGACTAAGGCTCTCTCACCAGAGGGAGGTATCTCCCCTAAATGGGACTGATTTCACCAGTTCCCCAAGCTCTTCCGGCTGAGATCAAATTATTTCACTTCTCAGGCCGGGCGCGGTGGCTCTCCCCTGCAATCCCAGCACTTTGGGAGGCTGAGGTGGGTGGGTCACTTGAGGTCAGGAGTTCAAGACTAGCCTGGCCAACATGGCAAAACCCCGTCTCTACTAAAAACACAAAAATTAGCTGGGTGTGGTGGCGGGCGCCTGTAATTCCAGCTACTCTGGAGGCTGAGGCATGAGAATCTCTTCAACCCGGGAGGTGGAGGTTGCACTGAACCAAGATCGTGCCACTGCACTCCAGCCTGGGCGACAGAGTGAGACTCAAAAACGACGACAAAAATTACTTCATTTATCAAAGACCTACTGCCTGCCCAGGACTGGGTCTGAGGCCTTAGAGAGCTGACCTCGTAGGATACTCACAGAAGCTCTGAGAAGTGGGGAGAATTATTGTCCCCATTTCACAAGTGGGAATCTGAGGCCTGGAGAAGCAAAGTGACTTGTGGAAGGAACATGGTCCTGGAGAATGAGGAGGCTGGGATGGGAGCTGAACTCACCCTTAACTCCTTCCTTCCTTAACTGCCCACAAGGCCACCGATTTGAGGGCTGTAATTCGCAAGGGTCCTTCGGTAACATCCAGAGATGAGAGTTTACACACCAGCCTGTGAGTGGCTTTGAGAAATTAAACACGCTACAGAGTCACTACAGGGACCTCACGCTAGGACGCGCAACAAAATTAGGCGACAGGCCCCAAAGAAATCTAATCAAGTAGGCCTCTTCTCCTCCGAATCTTTGGAGTCGGTGTTCGGGGGAATGTGTGTTTGCGGAAGGATTTGACGTATTTGCTTCAGGCAAATCTTTGCCTTTTTCTCTGCCTGCAGTTCTGTACTAGACAGCAAGAAAGCTCCACAGCTGGTGGCTGGTGCTGCAGGCCAGCGTGGCTCCCTGGGCTTCTCCTTAGGGCTGTGTTAAGGCGCTTCCCCTGGTCCAGTGCTCTGTGCAAACGTAGCCTCTTTCCTGCTCCAGGATGAGCAAGGCACAGGGGAGGTGTCAGGTGGAGAGAAATTGATTTAGTGGCCACTGCTTCTGAGGCTGGGGGACCTGCCTGAGGCAGAGGGTGTGGACTTGTTCTGGGAGGACCCAGAAGGCAGAACCACGGAAGGCTACCAAGAGAGGTTGGTTTTGCCTCACAAGATGAACTATCCAATAGTCAGGGCAGCCGTGTAGGTAGTGATTGCCCTGCCTGGGGAGGTAATCAAGGACAGGCAGGGATAGAGAGTGGTGTGTCTAGGAGTACAGAGCCATGCCTCAGGAGAAGAAGTGGCTGAAGGCACTTTGAGGTCTTTTGAAACTCTGGGAATTTCCATTTCTAACATCACTGACCAGCCCACGTGGGATAGAGGGGATAAATTAAGAAAGGGAAGGGGCAGGTTATGATGGCCAGACTGGGAACCACATACCCCCAGGGAGACTGAAGCAGGCTCGTAGCCCTTGCTCTTCCAACAAAACTGCTGCTTCTCTCTCTCCCTCCCTCCCTCTCTTCCTTCCTTCTTTCCTTCCTTCCCTCCCTCCCTCCCTTCTTTCCTTCCTTCCCTCCCTCCCTCCCTCCTTCCTTCCTTCTCTTATCTCTCTCATCTCCCTCTCCTTCCCTCCTTCCCTCTCTCCCTCCCTACCCCACTCCCTCCCTCTCTCTCTCTTTCCTTTCCTTCTATAGGGTCTTGCTCTGTCACCCAGGCTGGAGTGCAACTGTGTAGTCACAGCTCACTGCAGCCTCAACCACCCAGGCTCAAGCAATCCTCCCACCTCAGCCTCCTGAGTAGCTGTAGTGAGACTACGGGTGCACTCCACCATGACTGGCTAATTTTTATATTTTTTGTGGAGACGGGGTTTTGCCATGTTGCCCAGGCTGGTCTCAAACTCCTGGGCTCAAATGATCTTTCCACCTTGGCCTTCCAAAGTGCCAGGATTACAGGTATGATCCAGCACAGCTGGCCTCACTCTCATGACCCCTCATGGGGTCTTGCCATGTTACCCAGGCAGGTCTTGAACTCCTGAACACAAGCGATCCTCCCGACTCGGCCTCCTTAAGTGTTGGAATTGCAGACTTGAGCCACCGTGCCCGGCACACTATTGTTTCTTGAAATTCAAATACGCTCCTTTCTTTTGCAGTCATTTGTAAATGTCTGGTAACCTTTCATAATGTTATTAATAATAATATTTCTAATAACCGGCAATCAATAACTGTACTCTCCATAGCATTAACTGCATGCTTACTGAGAAAGGATGTATTCTAGGCCAGGCGTGGTAGCTCACTCCTGTCATTCTAGCACTTTGGGAGGCCGAGACGGGTGGATCACTTGAGGTTGGGAGTTTGAGACCAGCCTGGCCAACGTGGTGAAACCCCATCACTCCTAAAAATATAAAAATTAGCCAAGTGCGGTGGCGCGTGTCTATAATCCCAGCTACTTGGGAGGATGAGGCATGAGAATCGCTTGAACCTGAAAGGTGGAGGTTTCAGTGAGCTGAGATCATGCCACTGCACTACGGCCTGTGCGACAGAGCCAGACCCTATCTCAAAAACGACGACGACAAACAAACAAACAAAAAACAAAAACAAAAGATAGAGGGAGAGGTACAGGGAGAGGAAAAGGGAAAGAAAGGCTGTATTCTAAATGCTTATGTGTATAAATGTGTGTAGTGGACATGGCAGTCCGATGAGAAAGGTGTTTATTTGTGCTTTCACTCCTGTTTTAGAGATGAGGACACTGAGGCTCAGAGGGCCGACATGCCAAGCCCCCGGGCACAGGAAGGCATGCCTCTGCCTCCATCTCACATCTCCCAGTGCCTCTGGAAACTGCAGCCTGTGGAGGGCCTGAGGTCGCTCATCACCTGTCTCTGCAGCTCATCCCTCAGCAAAGACTGAGGGTCCTTAATGCTGTCCCCATCCTTATGCCAGGTATCATCTCAGAGGCAGCCTCAGGAAGGGAGCTGGGAGATGCTGGCAGAGGGCCCAGGAGAGGCACGCTGCCCTCCAGCTAGGAGCTGCTGCTGACCTCGATGGCCGATGGCCAGGGACCCCGGCCCCTCCCAATCCCAGGGACACAAAGCAGAAGAGCCCAGAATGGGGATAGGGAGAGAGGACCATCTTGTTCAACTTCCTCATTCTATACCAGGAAAACGGGCATCGGAGAAGGGAAGAGATACCTCGACGTCAACGCCAAGTCCAGCAGCTGCTGCTGTCCTGAGTCCTCCATGTCGACTTCTCCTTCTGCGTTCCCACATCTCATTCCTCCAATTTTTTTTTTTTAAATTGTTAGTAGTAGCATAATACTAAGAAAGCATTATTCAAAGGAACAAGAAGACCTGCCATGTGTGGAACGGTCACTGTGCACCAGGCAGTGTAACCCGCAATTTTCTGTCCTGTAAAACGGAGATGAGAACAGGGCCTCCCCTGCTGACTCATGGGAAGGGGTTAAGATCAAAGGTGACAGTGGACATGAATTAGCATTTTGTAAACCACAAGACATTGTCAGCATGGCTATCTTTGGGTTCTATTATTTTTTCTTTATTTTTAATTTTTATTCTTTGAGAACAGGGTCTCACTCTGTTACCCAGGCTGCAGTGCAGTGGTACAATCATGGCTCTCTGCAGGCTCAAATCCTGGACTCAAGCAATCTTCCTGTCTCAGCCTCCTGAGTAGGTGGGACTATAGGTGTGTGCAACCTTGCTTTTAAATTACCTGGCTGTGGTTGGGCGTGGTGGCTCACACCTGTAATCCCAGCACTTTGGGAGGCTGAGGAGGGTGGATCACTTGAGGTCAGGAGTTCAAGACCAGCTTGGCCAACATGGCAAAACCCCATCTCTACTGAAAATACAAACATTAGCTGGGCATGGTGGCGCATCCCTGTAATCTCAGCTACTACAGAGGCTGAGGCAGGAGAATCACTTGAACCCTGGAGGCGGAGGTTGCAGCCGAGATCGCGCCTCTGCACTCCAGCCTAGGCAACAAGAGAGAAACTTTGTCTCGGAAAAAAAAAGAAAAGAAAAAAAAAGACAGGGTCTCAACTATGTTGCCCAGGCTGGTCTTGAACTCCAGCAGTCTGGCTTCACCTCCCAAAGTGTTAGGATTACAGGCATGAGCCACCTTGCCCAGCCCCGTGGTTAGCTTTGAATCCTGGGCATAGAAACTAGAAGTAAGCTTCTACCAGGGAAACCAAGTGGCATTTAGGGTCCAGAAACAATCAGTTCTTCCAGGGTTAGATCTTCCCTGGGAAAGCACGTAGGGCCGTTTACTCATTTGCTCATGGTCCACCTGAAAATCCTGCTTACAGCATCTGCTATGTGCAGCGGCTCAGCCCTGCAGCTGTGATTGTAGGTTCTGGACCGAGCCCTCTCCGAGTTGGGTTCAAGTCTTGGCTTTACTACTTCCCAGCTAACCACAGTCTTCCCTCTTGAAGGCTCGGGGTCTGGGTGAGGATGCTGGCCCAGCTGCTGTAGCAGAACCTGAGTAACACTGGCTACAGGAGAGAGGAGCTGATTTCTCTCATTTCAGAGATTTTCCTCCTTTCAGTCTAGGGGATGGGAGGCTGCCCCAGGAGCCGGTCCAGGGCCCAGGCTCCTTCTCTCTCTCTCATCCCTGGAGGATTGCTTCTGTCCCCAAGCTTGAAGATGGCTGCCCCTCCTCCTCCCCATTCTCTGTGTGTGTGTTTGGGGAACCAAAGGGGTAGAAGCTACCAATTTCTTTTACTGGCTGGCGAGAAAGTGCATAGCTCATTGCTTGTGTTTCATTGGCCAGAGCTGATCACATGACCACACCTAGCTGCAAGGGAGGCTGGGAAAGGTAGTACTTAGCCTGGCAGTCGCGTGCCTCATTACAACCTGGGAGAGGGCCATTCTGTTACCAAAGGGGAGGTGGCAAAATAGGTACTAGGCAAGAGCCAAGCAGCACAGCATGTGTCCCACAGGATTCATGGGGATCTTTTGGGAAGCACCTAGCATAGGCCAGGTGCGTGGAGGATGCTCGGGGAACAGGAGCTGGTGTTGATGTTGCAGGCGAGTGCCTGCCCTTTCCCAAGGGAGGCTGCAAACCAAGCCCTGGGACTCCTCTGGCTGCTTTGTGGGGGTCTCCACCCTGTGCCCCACACCCTCTAGGTGATGAGGAGAAGCACTAAGAAACAGCAACTCACAGTCCGACCCCTCGGGACCTTACAACCCAATCTAGGGAAGACCTCAGAGCTCTGCCCTCCTTTCAAAGAAAAAATGGGAAAGCAGCCTTGTCTTCAGGACTTGTGGCCCAGGAAGAGACAAGAGTGACATTGGGGGCCGGGCGCGGTGGCTCAAGCCTGTAATCCCAGCACTTTGGGAGGCCGAGACGGGCGGATCACGAGGTCAGGAGATCGAGACCATCCTGGCGAACACGGTGAAACCCCGTCTCTACTAAAAAATACAAAAAACTAGCCGGGCGAGGCGGCGGGCGCCTGTAGTCCCAGCTACTCGGGAGGCTGAGGCAGGAGAATGGCGTAAACCCGGGGGGCGGAGCTTGCAGTGAGCTGAGATCCGGCCACTGCACTCCAGCCCGGGCGACAGAGCCAGACTCTGTCTCAAAAAAAAAAAAAAAAAAAAGAGTGACATTGGGGGCCTAGCACCCCCGCCCCAGGGCTGCTTCCAGGGACCATGGCAACTTCTGCCTCCAGCGGGGAGCAGTGGGGTTCTGCCTGGAGGCAGGCGTCTGTGTTCCGCCTCTTCCTAGGGCAGTGCCAGCCAATATGGGCTCAGAAATGGCTCCTCTCTAAATTTTCTCCTCTGCATCTGAAGCTCCCCCAGCCCAAGGAGAACTGGTGGGTGACAGGAAGGGGAAACATGACCTCCCACACACACAGTGTCCCAGCAGGGCCAGCTCACCCGGGAGCTGAGAGAAAGGATCTCTCTGCCCTGTAGACACTGGGTTCAGGATCAGGAGCTAAGACCCCAGATCAGATAGACTTAGACCCCGGCTCTTCCTCTTAGCAGCTGTGTGAGTCTCCGTCTCTCCAGTTATAGTGGGAATGATATGGGGAACCATGTCTCCATCTTATTGTAAAGATTTATAAAATAACCCATGCACGGTGCTTGTGGGGAGAAATGGCTCGAAGGATGGTGCCTGCTCCAATCACAACTGTGACTTGCTTTTCTAATCCATGCCACAGACCTTGACGTTCTGCCTCCTGTGCACACCTCCCAGCAGGCAACGCCCTCCCATCCCACAGTTTACTCTAGGCCTTTTCTGAGCCCCTAAGACTGGGCGGGTCCCCTGCATGCCCTATGCACTCTGGCTTGCTTCTTCCCAACACTTTCCAAAATCATGATGAATTCATTATTTGGGTGGAGTGCTGCCCTCCAGGCAAGGAATCTTGTGACAGCAGGGACTGTGATTATTTCATTTGTTGCCATAGAACTCGTGCCCAGTGAAGGGCGTGGTGTGGCAAGGATTCACGGTGAATGCTATGGAATGGGTCCTTCGTTCAGCTAGCCATTCATTCATTTACTCAGGGCTAGATTAATTTGACTCTCCACCTCTGTCATTTACTTTCTGGGTGACCTAGAGCAGTATCCTCCTTCTCTTAGCCTCAGTTGCCTCATCTGTAAAATGGGGCTAGCGCTGCCCTCATAGAGAATGACAAGGAGTCATTGAGATATTGGGGCTATGACACAGAGATATTTTGAGCACCTGGCATCTAGCAGTTGTTCAATAGTCTCTGGCTGTAGTAAGAGTCTTATTTGGGCACTTGTTACTGTTATTGTTCTCCCTGAAACAACAATAGGAGTTTGGGGCCGGGCGCGGTGGCTCAAGCCTGTAATCTCAGCACTTTGGGAGGCCAAGACGGGCGGATCACGAGGTCAGGAGATCGAGACCATCCTGGCAAACACGGTGAAACCCCGTCTCTATTAAATACAAAAAAACTAGCCGGGCGAGGTGGCGGGCGCCTGTAGTCCCAGCTACTTGGGAGGCTGAGGCCGGAGAATGGCGGGAACCCGGGAGGCGGAGCTTGCAGTGAGCCGAGATCCGGCCACTGCACTCCAGCCTGGGTGACAGAGGGAGACTCTGTCTCAAAAAAAAAAAAAAAAAAAAAAAAAACAATAGGAGTTTGGCCCGCGCTTTCATGTCAAAATCCACTGGACTGACCCACACTGCCTGACTATTGGAAAGGCCAGGAATGGCTGATAAAAGTTATTTCTATTTCCTTCCTCCCTTCCTCCCTTTTTTTTTTTTTTGAGATGGAGTTTCACTCTGTCACCCAGGCTGCAGTGCGACAGTGTGATCTGGCTCATTGCAACCTCCACCTCTCAGGTTCAAGCAATTCTCCTGCCTCAGCCTCCCGAGTAGCTGGGATTAGAGGCATTCGCCACCACACCCAGCTAATTTTTTGTATTTAGTACAGATGGGGTTTCACCATGTTGGTCAGGCTGGTCTTGAACTCCTGACCTCAGGTGATCCACGTGCCTTGGCCTTTGAAAATGCTGGGATTACAGATGTGAGCCACTGTGCCCAGACAAGCTAATATATTTTTTAAATGTTTTGTAGAGGCAGGGGTCTTGCTATGTTGCCCAGGCTGGCCTTGAAATCCTGGCCTCAGGCAATCCTCCCAAAGTGCTGGGATTCAGCATGAGCCACTGATTCATTCATTCATTCATGCACACAGTGAATCCACATTGCCCCCCAGGGGCCCAACCCAGGACTAGGTGCTGGTGTTGGAGGCAGAAAGGAGGGTCCTGGGCTGAGGGGAAGCCATCAGTTTATCCTCTGTGCAAAGGGAAGTGGCTGAGCCCTCTGCCCGCATCCTGTCACCCCCATCCCCCCACTGGCTGGTCCATCTGTGTCCTTTTCCTGAACCTCTTTCATCTTGGCTTGGGCAGGGGGCTCAGCACCCCCACCCCACCCTGCAACCATTTCCTGCCCTTCTGTCATCTGCTTCCTTTGATCCTTTTGTCAGAAGACTCTTGGAAGCCTCTGAGCCATTGGCAACCCCATCTGCTGGGCTGGGGCCGGTGACCCCACAGGAGCTGTACCCAAAGTGAAGCTTCACTTGGGATCCTGCTCTGGGAGACAATTGGATTCTGACCACATTTGTTCATTCGCTCATTCATTTATTCATTCACAGGTTCCAGGCTCTGTGCTGGGCCCGGGGGCCACAAAGTAAGCAAGACAGCCATGGTCCCTGCCCTCATGGAGCTCCAGCCCAAGGGACAGCAGCTTATCCCACGCCAAGGGGCTCCTCTCAAAATTCCCACAGCAGTAGCGATCTAAGGACCTGGGCAGGGGCACTGGACTTCACGTCCCAGCCTCAGGCGAGTGTCTTTACTCCCAAGCCCCAGTTCCATACTGGGTACTTGCGGAGGGGCTGGATCCCACATTCCCTAATGCCTTCCAAGCTCAAAGACTGTGAGAAGATGCGGTGTGGCCAGGACACTGCTAGAGTGAGCTTCCTGGATGCAGGAAGGGGGTTCTGGGCCCAGCAGAGAGGCAGGGTGAGGCCAGAAGTGTAGGGGGCCCAGTTTAATGGGAGATGGAATACACATTGTCATTTTAATTTTTTTCTTTTTTACTTAATACTGTTGATGCAACAGTAAGAATACACATTGTTGGCTGGGCGCGGTGGCTCAAGCCTGTAATCCCAGCACTTTGGGAGGCCAAGACGGGCGGATCACAAGGTCAGGAGATCGAGACCATCCTGGCTAACACAGTGAAACCCCATCTCTACTAAAAAATGCAAAAAAACTAGCCGGGCAAGTTGGCGGGCGCCTGTAGTCCCAGCTACTCGGGAGGCTGAGGTAGGAGAATGGCGTGAACCCGGGAGGCGGAGCTTGCAGTGAGCCGAGATCCGGCCACTGCACTCCAGCCTGGGCGACAGAGCGAGACTCCGTCTCAAAAAAAAAAAAAAAAAAAGAATACACATTGTTGATCAGAAAGTGAATACAGCCTTAGCCCCAAATACAACAAGCCTCTTCTCTTTATCTTGTATGGGACCTCCACAGCTGGCTCAGGACAGGAGTTCAGCCGATGCTGGGAAGGGGCTAGCATTTATTGAGCACTTACTATGTGCTAGGGATGCTGGGCTGAGCTCTTCGTGTCAGGCATGAATTCATGGAATCCCCACTTTGGTCCTATGAAGCAGGTGCAATCGTTCTTCCCATTTCACAGATGAGAACAGGGAGGCACAGAGAGATGAAGATTGCCCAGAGTCCCACAGCTTGCAGATGCCACAGCTGGGTTTTGAACCCTGTTTGCCTGGCTTCAGCCCCCACACTGTTCTGTCCCCTGGTGACTGAATGGGGGGACCTCCAGGCCTCAGGACGCTGGGCTACACAAGGTAACAGACTTGCCCTTTCTGGGGTCTGCCTCAGTAGTTCCAGCGGGGTGGCTGGGTGGTTCACCTCCTTTCCTCCAGAGGGTGGAAGACAGTCAGAGAAAACAGCAGGAGGCCCACCTGCCACAGGAAGTCTTTCAGAGGACAGCAGTAGGGACTTCTAGATTGGCTTCTCCACCCACCCTCCAGGGCTCCTGGAGTCTCAGCAAGGCTGGCGCCAGCTCCCTCAAACCCTTTTGGGAACTGCAAGTGACTGAATGTCTCCCAGTTCTTGGTGTAATGGACTCCTATAGAGCCCTCAACACCCTGCTCAGGTGCCCCTCAACCTCCCTAGGAGGACTGGATCCCTCCTCTGTCAGTGCCCTCCTCTGCATCTGATGCCCCTTCCTACACACACTGCGACTCGTACTGCGGAAACCTGCAAACGTGCGCTCGCTGTTGATAGTACAGCAATACCAGCCTCTTCCAGCCAGCATTTTGTCTATGCCAGGCCTCATGCCATGTGCGTGACACCCCTCATCAGCACCTGGGACTGTTCTTACCCCCACTTTACAGATAAGCAAGTCAAGGCACAAAAACACTTAGGTGTCTTATCCAGTGATCCAGGGAGGCCAAGCACCGTGGCTCACACCTGTAATCCCAGCACTTTGGGAGGCTGACAAGGGCCGACAGCTTTCGCCTAGGAGTTTAAAACCAGCCTGGGCAACATGGCGAAATCCCATCTCTATGAAAAATACAAAAATTAGCTGGGCGCGGTGGCACATGCCTGTAGTCCCAGCTCCTAAGGAGGCTGAGGTAGGAGGATCACCTAAGCCTGGGGAGGTCAAGGCTGCCGTGAACTGTGATTGCGTCACTGCACTCCCGCCTGGGAGACAGAGTGAGATCCCATCTCAAAAATACAAAACAAAACAAAACAAAATACAAAACCGTGACCGAGGGACCACCTGCAGGGAGTGCTTGTCCTGCCTGCCTGGATTTCTAGCCCTATCCTTAGTGTCTACCTTCTGGCCCCCTGGGCTTTACTGCCTCACAACAGGCCCTTTAGGAACAATTGTTTTTGTTTTTGTTTTTGCTTTTGTTTTGTTTGGTTTGGTTTGAGATGGAGTGTCACTCTGTCGCCCAGGCTGGAGTGCAGTGGCGCGATCTCACCTCACTGCAATCCCTGCCTCCTGGGTGCAAGCGATTCTCCTGCCTCAGCCTCCCAAGTAGCTGGGACTACAGGTGCACCACCACGCCCGGCTTATTTTTGTATTTTTAGTAGAGATGGGGTTTCACCACGTTGGCCAGGCTGGTCTCAAGCTCCTGATCTCAGGTGATCCACCCACCTCAGCCTCCCGATGAATAATTGTTGAATGAATGAATGAATGAATGAATGAATGAATGAATGAAAAGTCCATTTTCTCCAAGGTGCTTGTGGCTGACTTGTCCCTCCCCAGACCATGCAGCCCCACTGCTCCCCTTTCCCCGCACATCTCCCCACGGATTCCACCAAATGGCAGAGACCAGACGCCCTGCCTCGCCTCAGCCTGGACTCGCTGTGTGACCTTGGTCAGAGGGAGCACCGTCTCTGGGTCTCTTTTCTTCTGTGCAGGAGTGCCTGCCCAGACCACACCACGTCTCTCTTGCGATGCCCAGACCCAGGAGCAAGCTGTGGGATGGGAGGACCTCCAGGTCCTGGAGAAGCAGGGGTGCTTCACACACACTGTGGCGAGGCTGAGACCATGTTCTCGGGGGAGGAGAATGGCTCTGGGTCTCGCGACCTCACACTCTCCTTGCAGGTACCAAGCTGTGCATCCCTGCCGGGGTGCAGCTTGTGCTGGAAAAGTGTCCCTGCCATCCAGAGGCCCCAGAGCCCCGCCCACCCTACTCTGGTTGCAAACCGTTCCAGCATCTTTGGCAGCCTCGCCAACCCTGGGCACAGCAGGAGCAACGCCACTGCCCAGGGATGAAGCACCTACTGTGTATCAGGCCTTCCTGGAGCCCCAGCTCACTGACCCTCACAGTGACCTCCTGGGGCAGTCCCGTTTTTATCCCCACTTGGTGGGTGGGAAAACAGGCTCAGAGGGTCCAGGTCACCAAGTGTCACAGCTCCCAGGAGCGTATCACAATCGCATGGGGAAGGGGGAGGGGTTGCTAAATGCCCATGCCTGGCATTCCTGGGCCCCTCCCCATCAGCAGAATGAGCCTCTGGGCTGTCTGGGAAGCTGCAGTTTTCATCAGGTGCACTGCTCACGGGAGTTTCATGTAACCTGTGGTCCGTGGAGGCGCAGAGAAGAAAGGGCCAGGACCAGGGTCCCACAGCAGGGAAGGGCCAGGGCTAGGACCTTGGCCTCCAGGCTGGAGGACTTGGCACATCTCACCAGCCAGTGACTCTGTCCCCATGCCAGGATCTGTCCCCCGGTTCCTCCCCTTTACCCACAGGAAAGGACGCATGGCTGCACTCAGGTAATCTAGACATGTGTGCACGTGTGCACACACACTCGACACAGTGTCACGCCAGTGCACACGGTCCACACGCACACACATAGGTACACTGTGCACATGCAGAGACACTGCGCACACTCGCACACAGATGCACACTGTCTGCGCACACACCTACATGGGACACACAGGCCCACTCGCACACATATGCACTCCTCGCCTGCACACGTGGTGCACACTGCACACACACACACACACATATGTTCACACGTACACACACCCACACCCGCACATGTGCCACTGGTGTTGCATTCTGTGACCACCCACTGGCTGCAAAATCAGAGCCTTCTCCATCCCTAAGGCAGCAGCCACCAACTTATGTGCTGCCTCACTCAGGCACCCAGCAACATCGTGCACAGTCGAGCTAGAGAGGCCAGCGCCTGCCCTCAGGGAGCTTCCTGAAGGGCAGCCCCAAGTAGTTCAAGTTTCAGAAGTGTTTTGAATCCTGCAATGAAGGAGGGAAGGCAGAGCACGTGGCCTGGGCCAAGGCATTCCTGGGGGAGGTGACATCCAAGCTGAAATCTGAAGGTCAGGGCAGCCCTAGGAAGAGCTGGGGACACCCAAGTGGCAGGAGCGGCAAGTCCAAGACTGGAGGAGAGGAAGGGGCGGATCTGTGGAAATAGAAGGAGGCCTGGGGCTATGGGGAGGAGCGGGTCAGTGCTGGGAGATGACCTCTGCAAAGCAAGCATCGGGTGGGGCCGGTGCCTGACGCAAGCCCGGTGCGTCTTTAAAGGGTCCCTAGGCTTCCCTGGGGCTGCCCTGAGGAGGTGGGAAGGAAGAAGGAGGCAGGAGGCCCAGGGAGGCTGGCATCCTGGAAGAGATGGTCCAGCTGTACTTGGGGGTGGCTGGGGGGAGAGAGGGGGACAGATTTGGTGGCAGAGGCAGCAGGACTTGATTATGACTGGGTGTTGGGGGAGGGAGTCAAGGCAGACCCCACATTTTGTGAGCTTCACTTTTCAGCACTTGGAACCAAGGAGCAGGGGAGGTGAGCAGGGCAGGGGTTTGGGGTGAGGAACCAGCCACAGACTGGGCACCCCCAGGACTGCTGTTCCGTTTCTGGTCTACAGACTCCCCTGGGGCCTGTGGGCTCTGACCTCTGCCACCCCCCCACGCCCTCATTCTCCTGTGACTGATCAAGGCCCCATGCAGTGTTTGCTCAGCTGCCAGGCCCTCTGGCCGAGTCTGTCCATCTGCATCTGCCCGTCTCAGAGACGAGGAAACCTAAGGAACAAGAATGGGGAGGCGGGGCAGAGAGAGAAACCCCCACCCCCCCACTGCCCGGGGCCAGGCCCTCCTCCACTGCGGAGCTTGAGATGCCTCATCCGGGAAGTGGGAAGTCCAGGCAGAGGCTTCCTGCTGGCTGCAGGCAGGACCCGTGTCCTGGGACTTGGCCCAGGACTGCCAGCTATCTACCCACGAGGCCTCTGCTTGCTACAGACCTGTGGGTTTCCATGCAGCTCCCCTGTGCAGCCTGAGAAGGGCAGTTCTAGGGGCAGGACTGTACTGAGGTACCCAGGAGAGCTGTAGGGACTCAGGGCCATGGAGAATCCCCCCACCCACTTCTCTTTTTTTTTTTTGAGACGGAGTCTCGCTGTGCTCCCAGGCTGGAGTGCAGTGGCGTGATCTTGGCTCACTGCAAGCTCCGCCTCCCGGGTTCACGCCATTCTCCCGCCTCAGCCTCCCAAGTAGCGGAGACTACAGGCGCCTGCCACCACGCCCGGCTAGTTTTTTGTATTTTTAGTAGAGACGGGGTTTCACCATGTTAGCCAGGATAGTCTCGATCTCCTGACCTCGTGATCCACCCGCCTCGGCCTCCCAAAGTGCTGGGATTACAGGCTTGAGCCACCCACCCGGCCCACCCACTTCTCTTCTGTGGGCTGACTCAGAGATGGCCCCACCATCCAGCCCATGGCCCTCTCTCTTTGGCCCTCACCCCCTTGTCCTGTCAGATCTACCCTCTATACCTTCTTTTTTTTTTTTTTTCCAGACAGGGTTTCACTCTGTCACCCAGGCTGGAGTGAGTGCAGTGGCACCATCACAGGTCCCTACAGCCTCAACCCCCTGGGCTCAAGCATTGCTCCCATCTCAGCCTCCCAGGTAGCTGGGACTACAGGACCACCCCACCACACCTGGCTAATTTTTGTATTTTTTGTAGAGGCAGGGTTTTGCTAGGTTGCCCAGGCTGGTCTTGAACTCCTGGGCTCAAGCAATCCTCTCGCCGCGGCCTCCCAAAGTGCTGGGATTCCAGTTGTAAGCCACCGTGCCTGGCCTACATCTTTTTAACCACTTCCTTTCCCCGCCTTTTGCCACCCTGGTCCAGACCCCCATTATCACCCGGACGTCTGCAGCAGCCACCTTGGTGGTCTCCCTGCTTGTGCTTTGCCCTGCAATCCTTCTTCCTAAGGAGAGCCAGAGCAGTCTTTCTGGAAGGTGCTTCTGAATATGTCACTTCCTGCCTAAAACTTTCCATGGCTCCCCATGACCCCTCCCACCCCGTGGGATATTGAAACTAACATGCCTGCAAGCCCTGTTCTAATGAGTCCTGTTCTTCTCGCCCCAGGCCTTTGTGCACACTGTGTGCCCCTTGCCAGAGCATCCCACACCCTCAGCCTGGCTGATTCCTATTGAAGTTTTGGGTCTCAGGTTAGACTTGCTCTTCTAGAAGCCTTTTGTGCTCCCTCCCCCTAACGATAGGCGAGGTCAGGAGCTGCTTCCAGCCTCCCATAGACCCTGGTGCCCCCATTATAGCCCTGACCACACTGGGTCCGTCTTCTCCTCTGGTGCCTCTCCATGCCTGGCACATAGTAGGTGCTCAGCAAGGAGTTGTGGATATCGGAGAAGCCTCCAGGGAAGGGTTGGGGGATTGCTGAAAAACAAGCCCCGCTCAGACCTCCCCGCTGCATGTGGAGGGCAGAGACGGAGGGGCCCTGGAGCTCACACTGGAGACCCAGCTCCCACGTGGGCAGGACTTACATTCCTCAGACTTGGGAAGCCATTGAATTATCACTGTCATAGCAAATGGAATTCCTCATCTATATGTTCCCAACACAGTTCTATGAAAGACCTCCATCCATCACCACCAAGGGAGGAGACGCCTGGAGAGCACTGCCCACAGAACCCCACGCCCTGTGCTGAGAGCTGCACCTGCTCAAGCACATTCTGTGCCCTTATCACCCCCACTTTACAGAGGAGAAAACCGAGGCTGTGCGGGTGGGTGACTTGGCCCAGGCCGCTGCGTCACAGTGCAGCTGGGATGGGAATCCAGGCACTAGCCCAGGCCTCTGGCTGCCCAAGTCACTGGTCACCACCTGGCTGGCTTTGGGGGCTCCACCTAGACTCTCCGGCTTCAGTTGTTCTTCTGTAAAACGGACATCTTAATAATAACTAAGATTTGTGAAATCAGCCGCTCAAAAGTGCCTGGCAGGTTGGTGTGATGGCAGGCAGTTTTCAGAAGAGGAGATTCAGAGAGGGGCAGCGAGATGGCCGTGGTCACAGGGCATGGGCATTTGGCTCAGCCTCTGAGGGGTGGAATTTGGTGAGATCTCCGTTAAGCTTCTCTCTGAAATCACAGGCGTGGGGCTGGCCATGTGGGTGGGCCGGTTCAGCCATGTCACTGGAGAGAGTCTGAGAGGCTCAGTGGTGTCAGGGCTGTGGCTTTGGCGGGAGGGGAGGGTGCATGGCCACTCTGCTGGTGAAGGGGGCCGTGGAGACCCCAGCCACTCCAAGGCCAGAGCTCTCCTTCTTGGCAAATGCTGCCGGGTCTCAACCTAGTGCTTTATCCTCCTCCCCTGGCACAAATCCGGGAGGCGCTGGTGTGAGCCTCAGCTGCAGGAAAGGAATCCAGAGCGTCCGCAGCCTGGCCCAGCCCTGTGAGATGAGCGCTGGGATGTGACCCCAAGGTGGGCTCTGGGCTGGTCCTGCCGTGTCACCTGGCCCAGTCATGCCCCTCTCCGGCATGGGGTAGGAGCTGGCCAAGCCCCTCCTGGCTTGGTCCCCGTGGGAATCTTAGTTCAACCCCATCCCACCTTGCTGGCTCTGGTGGGGGATGGGATTGTCTGTAAGGCAATCAGGGTAGCTGGTTCTGGGGCTTCAGAAAATCCCCTCCTCCTCAAGGCTTCATTCTCTCTCTCCCTCTTTTTTTTTTTTTTTTGAGACGGAGTCTTGCTCTGTTGCCTAGGCTGGAGTGTGGTGGCATGATCTCTGCTCACTGCAACCTCTGCCTCTAGGGTTCAAGCAATTCTCCTGCCTCAGCCTCCCAAGTAACTGGGATTACAGGCATGTGCCATCACACCTGGCTAATTTTTTTTTTTTTAGTAGAAACAGGGTTTCACCATGTTGGTCAGGTTGGTTTCGAACTCTTGGCCTCAGGTGATCTTCCTGCCTTGGCCTCCCAAAGTGCTGAGGTTACAGGTGAGAGCTACGACGCCAGACTGAGGCTTCATTCTCAAATGAGCAAACGGTGAAAACTGGCTGGTCAAAGCTGTTCATAATTACAGCTCAGAAAACCAAGAAAATAGCCCACGCTGGCTCTAAACTTGAGAGAGGCCCCAGCCAGGAGCTGAGGGTGGAGGTCATGAAGGTCTCAACACCTCTGGAGAGCTCCCGGGATCCGCACCTGCCCACCGTGGAAGAAGTCATCTCTTTGTCTTCCAAGCAGACAGTGAACCCTGTGGAGGGAGGGGTTTCGTTCCTGCTGCACAGGGGACTCGGTTCACCTCCTGAGACAGTTCTTGGGTCTCTGGGCTGTGCCTCTGTGCCAAGTGCAGGGGCTCAGAGAGGAGGGGCTGCAGGCACTGCCCCCAGGAACCCACAGTTGGGTTGGGAAAGCTACACCCACAGGCTGAAAACTATAACACAACATGACCGACACAAGGGAGTTGGACACAACCCAGACCTCCATTCACCGAGCTCTGTGTCAGATCTCATCGGGAGTCCTCACCCCCATTCGCCAGACAGGGAATCTGAGGCTTACAGGAAGTAAGTGGCAGTGCAGAGGGACACTGGAATTTCTACCAACACAGAGCCAACGCCACGGCCTCCTCCAGGCTGCGTTCAGGGGCTTGGCACCGTCACAAAGCTCCATGCTCACCCCTGAGCAAGGCCCACAAGAAGCTGCATGGCAGGGCCAGTCTGTGCCCTGTGTGCTGCCCCCACTTCAGCCATGAAGGCCATTTCCGTGGATTTGGGGATGTGCCATAGTCCCACCAGCCACAGGCCCTTTGCACATGCCTGGAACACTCTTCCCTATATTGTAATTGTCACTGTTTGTCTCTGTCACTCCAGCCAGCCCAGGAGGATGGAGCTAGGGCTTGTTCCCCCCTTATTTGCCCAGGGAGTGGCCAGGCCTGGCACGGAGCAGGGGCTCCCCTTCTGATGGGAGGCCATGAAGGAGTGGTGGAGGCCGAGCTGAAGCGGCTTTGTCTTGCAACCCTACAGTCCTGTTCTCTGCCCTGGATCAGGCACCCATGATTTGCCCAGGGTGGAGCCGAACAATGTACCAATACTGTGTAGCTGAATTCTCAGAGCCAACCCAGGATGCTGGTACCATCCTTCCTCCATTGTCTTGAGTGAGAAATGAAGTGACCCACCCAACATCAACGTGGTAGAGCAGCAATTTGCTTTTTCAATGTATTGAGGCATAATGGACACCAGATAACTGCACATATTTCAATCGCACAGCTCGATGAGCTTTGGCATAGGTGCAGCACACCCCTAAAACCATCACTACCATCAAGACGGTGAATACATCCACCCCCACGCTACCCCACTGCCCCCTGTCCCTGCAAAAGTTTCTTCATGCTGGCTGGGCATTGTGGCTCACACCTGTCATCTCAGTGCTTTGGGAGGCCAAGGCAGGAGGATCATCTGAGGCCAGGAGTTTGAGACCAGCCTGGACAACATAGGGAGACCCTGTCTCTACAATACATACATACATACATACAAACAAAAATTAGCCAAGCATGGTAGCATGTTTCTATGATCCCAGCTACTTGGGAGGCTGAGACCTGAAGCCAAGAGATGGAGGGTGCACAGTGAGCTATGACTACACCACTGCACTCCAGCATGGGCGACAGTGAGACCCTGTCTCGGAAGGAAGGGAGGGAGGGAGGGAGGGAGGGAGGGAGGAAGGAAGGAAGGAAGGAAGGAAGGAAGGAAGGGAGGAAAGAAAAAGTTTCCTGGTGACAATTTTCAGTCTTTCCTGGCCCCCAGCATCTGCAGGCTACCACAGAGCTGCTTTCTGTCATTACCGACTCGCATGCATCTTCCGGGACCTCACACCAACAGAATCCCCCACGTGTGTGCTGGTGGCTGCCAGCTCCTCTCCCGGTCATGGTGCTGTGATGCTGTGTGCACAGTTGTTCCTGTGGCTGAGTCGCCTTCCATGGGATAGATGTGCCACAACCTGTTGCTCCCTTTGCCCGCAGGACGGAGCAACGCTGTGTTGTCTCCAGTTTCCGCCTTTTACAAATAAAGCTGCTGTGAACATGTGCAAGTCTTTGTGTGGACGTGAGTTTCATTGTTTTCTTTTTCTTTCTTTCTTTTTTTTTTTTTTTTTTTTGACATGGTCTCGCTCTGTCACCCAGGCTGGAGTGCAGAGGCGCAATTATGGCTCACTGCAGCCTCGACCTCCCTGGCTCAAGTGATCTGCTTACCTCGGCCTCCTGAGTAGCTGGAACTGCAGGTGTGCACCATGCCTGGCTAATTCTTTTTTTTTTTTTTAATTGCGACGGAGTTTCGCCCTTGCTGTGCAGGCTGGAGTGCAGTGGCGTGATCTCAGCTCACTGCAACCTCCACCTCCTGGGTTCAAGCGATTCTCCTGTCTCAGCCTCCCAAGTAGCTGGGATTACAGACACATGCCACCACGCCTGGCTAATTTTTGTATTTTTTGTAGAGATGGGGTCTCACCGTCTCTTGGTCTTGAACTCCATACCTCAGGTGATTTGCCTGCCTTGGCCTCCCAAAGTGCTGAGGTTACAGCTGTGAGCCACCACGCCCAGCCTGTTGCCCAGGCTGGAGTGCAATGGACTATCTCGGTTCACTGCAAGCTCCGTCTCCCGGATTCACACCATTCTCCTGCCTCAGCCTCCCGAGTAGCTGGGACTACAGGTGCCCGCCACCATGCCCGGTTAATTTTTTGTATTTTTAGTAGAGACGGGGTTTGACGGTGTTAGCCAGGATGGTCTCAATCTCCTAACCTCGTGATCCGCCCCCCTCAGCCTCCCACAGTGCTGGGATTACAGGCGTGAGCCACCGCACCGGCAGGGATTTCATTTCTTGGAGATAAATGCCTAGGAGTGCCATGGTCAGATCTGTGGTAAGTGTATGTTCAACTTTTTTAAAAGGTGCCAAATGTTTTCCAAAAGTGGTTGAACCACTTCTCATTCCTATCAGCAGTAGACGAGGGTCCCACTGGGGTGTGGGATTTGAACCCAGGCCCAGCCCACTCCAGAACCTGTGACCGTCACTGCCAAGTTTCAAGGATCCTCTCTCCACTGGCCTTGGAGAAGGAACCAGCAGACTGCCGGGGCCTGGGATGCGGGTTCCGGCCTCTCTGCATCAGCCGGGGGCCCCTCCCTGTAGCTGGGTCTGGCTTCCTCCTTGAACAGAGCGCTGACTTCCCAGGGCCCAGGGACTCCTGGAGGGCAGGGGTGGGCACACCATGGGCACCAGGCCCACGAGGGGCTCCCGATCCTCCGCGGACCCTTGTCCCTGGATGGGCTGAAGATGCCTGGGGTCTCCCAGGCCAATGCCAAAAGCTTGTGGGGGTGGGAAAGGGTGCGAGGGTTTCACCGGGCACGCGCCAGGGAAAGGGCTTGTCCCTTGAGCTCCGACAGGCAAGGAGGAAGAAAGCCACCAGAACCCAGGCAGCGGCGGTGGGGAGAGCCAGAGAGTTTAGCAGCCAAAGCGGGGAGGGGCGACCCTCTCCTTCCAGACCCCAGGGAGGTGGGCTGAAGTCGGGAGGGGCGCGAGAAGGGAGCAGGGATTCTTCATTAAAACTGAACCCCCGGAGCCGGGCCCGCGGCGGCCGAGCAGCCGGGCTGCAGGCGGCCTCCCTCTCGCGGCGCACAGAGGCCCGCGCCGGCTCCAGCCGCCCGCGGCCGACCTCGCGCGTCCTCAAAGCCAGCCTGTCCCACTTCCCCCGCCGGTTGCTACAGCAACTGAGCTCTGAGTAATCAGCTGCACGGTGACCTTTCTTCCCCCGGAGAGCGGGAGGGAGGGAGCGGGAGGGCGGAGGCAGGAAGGGAGGGGAGGAGAGAGGGGGGAGGAGGAGGGAGGAGGAGAATGGAGGGGAAAGATGGAGAGGAGAAGGGAAGGAGGCTGGAGGGGGGAGATGCAAGCGGGGGAGGAGGGAGGAGGAGCAGGGGGAGGCTGAGCTGCTGGTCAAAGCTGTAAAATCCCTGCAGCTGGGGTCTGGGGGCTTTGCGGGGAGGAGCTGGCAGTCAGAAGGCGGGAGAGAGGAGGGAGCGGCCGGCAGCACAGTGGTTGGGGGAGGGAAAAGCCGCTGACCCCGGGGAGGGGTAGTCAGGGAACTGACCTGGACAGATTCCCTGGCGCCCACCCCTAGCCCCTCCCGGGATGCTGCCACGAGTCCTCCCTCGTGGATAGGTGAGGGGACTGTGAGAGAATGGCGGGTCCCCAGTGCTCTCTGGCTCACAGGACAGCCCCTCCTGCCTCCGCAGCAGCCTTGATTCCGCCATTCCCCAGATGGGAAACTGAGGCTGGGAAGCTTGTTTACAGTGTCAAGGCCCCGAGCTTGGCCCCTGGGACAGCCCCTCACCCCACAACCGCCACTAGCTGGCAACCAGGTGGAGGAAAGTTCTGCTCCACGCCCAGCCTTCCCACCTCCCTGATCTCTGGCCTCAGTTTCCTTGGCTGTAAAGCAAGGATTCCCACGGCATGGTGTACGCTGCAGTGGCGGGGAAGTGGTGGTGGGGGCTCCACGGAGCTTCTCACACCCCAGTGTTGATTTAAGATTCTCGAAGCGCGGTGGGGCGAATGCGAGAGGGCCGGGATTGCAGATGCTGGGGATGGGGTGGGCACAGTTAGGAGAAGGGGTCCCACAGGTCTCGGAGCGGCCAGGTAGCTGGGGCACCACCCAGGTCACATAAGGCTTTGAAACCTTCCTGCTACCTGGTATCCTGTCGCACCTTCGCCCCACCCCTCCCGCCCCCAGCTCGGCCGCCCTGGGGCCCCTCCGGCTCCAGCCCTTGGCTGGGCCTCGGTGCCAGCACAAGCCCTATCACCCGCCGGCCCTGGGGACCCGCCAGCCGCCTGTTGACGAGACCAGCCAACCCCCAGTGACAGCCATGCCCACGGGGTGGGGGAGGGACGACAGATGGCGGGTGCCATTTTAACCAGAGTCTGCAGCCGTTGGGGAAGGAAAGGAAGTAGCCCAGGGCTGGAGGGAGCTGGGACCTTCTGTTGTTGCTGCCTCTGGGGCGCCTCCATCCTACCCCTCCGCAGGGGCAACTCTCCTGAGCTCAGGTCTGAGGGGCAGAGATCCAACAACCTCCTCACTGGGGCTGCCTAACCTCCCATGGGCTCTGTCGGTGCCCCTTGGATCAGCGAAGCGTCGGAGGAGTCCCAGGGGGCAGGGGCTATAAGGCGATCTCTTTTTTTTTCTGAGACGGGAGTCTCCCTCCCGTCGCCCAGGCTGGGGAGTGCAGTGGCTGATCTCGGCTCCTGCAAGCTCCGCCACCTCCGGGCTCACGCCATTCTCCTGCCTCAGCCTCCCGAGTAGCTGGGACCACAGGCTCCGCCACCTCGCCCGGCTAGTTTTTTGTATTTTTAGTAGAGACGGGGTTTCACGTGTTGCGGATGATGCTCGATCTCCTGACCTGCGTGATCCAGCGTGCAGGCTGGATGCTGGGATTACAGGCAGGCACGCCCGGCCCGGCTGAGGCACTGTATTTTTTTTTAGTAGAGACAGAGTTTCACCCACGTTGGCCAGGATGAGTGCCAGTCTCTGCAAGTGATTAAATGCTGAGCCGTCTCTTAAGGCTCCACTGTGAGGAAGACCCGTGACTTCTCCCAGCCACAGCAAGGACCCTCCCAACCCTACTACTGACTGAAATGCAGGCTGCAGGGAGCCATGGCAGGAGGGACAGGCAGACAGGGCTGCAGAGCTAGGTCTGCCAGGAGGAGGGCTCAACAGGGGAGCTCAGGACTGGTTGGGAGCAAAGTCTGGGAGAGGTAGAGGGCTCCCCAGGCATTCTGTGCTTTCATCCCAGCTCAGCACCCATGTCCAGCCCCAGAGCTCCTCCCCAGGCTTCCATTGGCTCCAGCTGCAGAGGGTGCTGACCTCGCTGTCAGAGTGGGGGTTGGGGTGGGGGTGGGAGCAAGCCAGATGGTGATGCAGACAAACTGCATAGCTCCTCGGTAACTCTCAGGCCCGTGTTTTGCAGGTAAAGGACACTAGACTCAGAAAGGTGAAGCCACTGATCAGGGTCACCCAGCTGGTGATCGGTGCATCCAGGATGAGAGCCATGATGCTCCACCTCAAGGCATGAGATGACTGCACTGGAGAGGTGTAGCCATGGCTGTGAGCCACTGTTCCCTCAGGGTTCTTGACTCTCTGGAAGCTTCCCATGGCCAGGAAACCTTTGTGCACCGGGCTTTCGAGACAGAAGTGACACTCGCATTTTTTTACAAGCAGGAAGTGGTTTTGGATCAAAGGGATGAGTGATAGCAAGAGCCACGCTGCCTCCCTAGGCACCACTTAGGAAGCCCTGCTCTGGGCCTCACATGTGTGGTTTTTGCTTTGTTTTGTTTTGAAACAGGGTCTGGCTCTGTCACCCAGGCTGGAGTGCAGTGGTGCAATCACGGCTCACTGCAGCTTCAACCTCCCAGGTTTACACGACCCTCCCACCTCAGCCTCCCCAGTAGCCGGGAATTTTTTTTTTTTTTAATTTTTTGTAGAGTTGGGGTCTTCCTATGTTGCCCAGGCTGGTCTCAAACTCCTGGGTTCAAGTGATCCTCCTGCTATGGCTTCCCAAAGTATTGGGATTATAGGCATGAGCCACCATGCCAGACCCACATGCATTTTATCATGGGGCCTCCTGGCTATCATAGAAGGTGAATGCTGCTGTTATATCTGTTTTCAGATAGAAAAAAATAAGACTTAGGGAGGCGTGGTGACTTGCTTTAGATCCCACAGAACCAAGTGTGAGAACTAGGATTAGAATCCACCCCGGCCGCAAGATGGTCTCTGCCATTTATCCATGCGTTCCAGCCATTCCATTATGGGCATTTCCATATTCCGTTCCACTATGGCTCCATTCTGGCTCCATGCTCTTCCTTCCACTCCACCATACCCATATAGTCATCTACCCTCCACTCGTCCATCCATCCATCCATCCATCCTCCATCCATCTACTCATCCATCCATCCATCTACCCATCCATCCACCTATTTGTGCACTCACCCACACACTCATCCACTCACCACCCACTCATATAGCCATCCACCCTCCATTCACCCACACATCCATCATCCATCCATCCAGCCAACCATCACCCATTCACCCAGTCTCAATCCACACGTTTCCATCCATCCACCTACCACCCGCCCACCATCCATTCATTTTATCTTTATTCTGAGCCTTGCTCCTACACCTTTTGGTTCTGAAACATATGCTTCTGTGAGCTGGCTGCTGATGCTGTCCCTGTGGAAGTCACCGACTCCCACCCCTGGCTTAGCACACCAGTTCTGACAGGTCCCACCAAGGCTGCAACTCCCACGTAAGAGGTTCAAGCGCCCCCTCCTTCCCGCCTCACCTCCACTTGGGTGGGAATTAGACTCTGGGTTCTTTGCCTTCCTTCCTTTCCCGAGTCACTCACTTCTCCACCTGGGTATTTCAGTCCCGAGAGAGGCCTCAAAAATGTGGAAAAAGAACAAGCCACTAGCTCACTCCCAGAGCCTCACCACCCTGCAAAGGGACAACGATTAGCAGGGCACAGGGGAGCATGCCATGGGCACTTGAGCCAGTCCTGGGACCAGGCACTAGCAGGACAAGCTGGTCTGGAACTGGGCAGCCTCCACATCTGCTTCCGACCTGCTGTGTGGCCCTGGACAACAGAGAGTAAGAATCATCGCCCTTGTCCTTCTGAGGGTTGGAGGGGAAAACATGGAGGCTTCAGACAGTGACAGCCCTTCAGCCCTTCAGTGACAGGGAATAGAAAGCCCTGGGGGGGGCGGGGCGCGGTGGCTCAAGCCTGTAATCCCAGCACTTTGGGAGGCCGAGGCAGTGGATCAGAGGTCAGGAGATCGAGAGACCATCCCTGTGCTGGTGAAACCCGTCTCTACTAAAAAATACAAAAAACTAGCCAGGGGCCGAGGTGGTGAGCTGTAGTCCCAGCTACTCGGGAGGCTGAAGGAGCAGGAGAATGGTGTAAACCGGGTGAGGAGCTTGCAGTGAGCTGAGATCGGCCACTGCACTCCAGCCTGGGTGACAGAGCGAGACTCCATCTCAAAAAAAAAAAAAAAAGCCCTGGGGGAGGGGGAAGAGGGAAGGGAGGAGGGGGAAGAGGGAAGGGAGGAGGGGGAAGAGGAAAGGACTGACTTCCTTGAGTACCTACTATGTGTCTGCAAGGTAGCAGGTGTTCCTATCTCTTCATCTCCCTGGATTCCCCAACAACTCTACGCAGCTGGCATTCTGGCATTCTATCCCCTAGCCCACATTTTCACTGATGGGAAAGCTGAGGCTCAGAGAGGGCTGGCAACTTCTCCAAGGTCACACAGCTCCCACGTGCTAGATCTGGGACACTGGCCCAGGCCCCTAGCCAGAGTTGGGCACCTTTGCCCATGTCCCCACCCTGAGTATCTCCTCCTGAAGGTGATGGCAGGGCAGAAAGCGCCGTCAGCACTCGCCTCTAAGGCAGCTTTGGAGGTTCATGCAGCCATTCGGTTAACAAATATGTATCCACTCCCTCTCTGGGTTAGGCCTCTCCCCTCCTTCTTGGGGCTCCCTGGTGGGGGCTGCTGTAGGGACTGATCTCAGCTGGCAAAGCCCTGCTTCACCCAGGTTCAAAAAAGAGTCTTGCTGCTGTCCAGCCCGAAGAATGGGGGCCACAGGCCCCCAGAACCAAGGCCGGGAAGGCAGGAGGCAGAGCTGTCAGCTCGGAGCAGACTCCTCTCATCAGCATGGGGCCCAGCCTCCCAGCTTAAAGATCGCCTCGGGCGCTCTCTTAAAGATGCTAACGTTGCAGCTGACATTTGGGAGATCCTGGCAGCCGATCAAACCCAAGCTGAAAATCGGAGCTGCCGGGCGGGCGGGGTGGGCACCAGGCAGCAGGGACCCGCACTGGCTGGGCCGGCAGGGGCCGAAGGCAGCAGGGCTCGGGTGACTGGTTGCTGGCTACGGCTGTGCCTTCAGCCTGGCCCAAGCCATCTGGGTATCCTGTGCTTTGCTGGAAAGACATGGGAGGAGGAGGAGGAGGCAGAAGGCAAGAAAGGAAGCAGGAAGAAAACAGACGTGTAGAGGAGACCCGAACTTCTTTCATCCCCAATCACCAGATTCTCGTCAGTAATCAGACCAGTCGGCAAAAAGACACCCACGGGTGAAGAGCTGTGGGACAGGGACAAGATGAAGGGAGGTTCCTGGTGCCAGTTACATCTCCGGCTGCAGTGCCCAGCAGGTCCCATCCAGTGTAGGGTGTGCTCTGAGGAAGCTGAGGGGTCTGAGGAGGAGTCAAGAGAGAAAGATTCCTACTCATTCCACCCATCCATGTTGGGGGGATGGAGAGAGAGGGCAAACCTCAGCCTGCTGAGCCAATCTTGTCTCCTTTCCATTCATCCACCCTGCCACCCACCACCTCCACCCACCACCTCTACCTCCGCCACCCACCGTCTCCACCACCCACCACTGCCACCCACCACCTCCACCCACCACCTCCACCTCCACCACCCACTGTCTCCACCTCCCACCTGAAAAGATGATGATTGATGATGATTTCGATTTTTTCGATGACGATTATTTTCGATGATTTTTTTTCGGGATTTTTCGATTGATGATGAAACGAGAGCCGATTTTGAGCGCTGATTTCGAGCCGACGAGCGACGACGCGGATCGACGATGATTTTCGGTTATCTTTCGATCGATCGTGATCGAGATTTATCGACGATGATCTTGATCTTCGATTTTCTTTATCTTTATTTTGATTTCGATCTTTGATCTTCGATCGCTTTGATCTTGATTTTTGATTTGATTCTTTTTTGATCTTTCGAGATCTCGATTCGCGATTTCGAGCTGATCGCCGGATCTTTATTGATCGATCTGATCTGTTGATCTTTGATTTGCTGATCTTTGCCGATCTTGACGTTTTGATCTGCCGGATCTTTGATCTTGAGTTTGATCTTTGACGCTGATCTTGATCTGCTGATCTTGATTCGCGATGCTTGTCTTTGTCTTTGATCGATTTTGATCTTTGATCTTCGATCTTGACGCTGATTTTTGATTTCCTGCTGGATCTGATCGCGTTGTCGGACGTGCTGATTGCTGATCCTGTCTTGATCTGATTTTTTTTCGCCGATCTTTGATCTGATCTGATCTTCGTCTTGCCTGATCTTTCGATTTTTCGATCTGCCCGCTGATCTGCCTGATCTTTGATCTTCGACGCCGATCTTGATCTCGACGCTTTGTCTCGACGCCGATCTGATCTGTCGCCGATCTGCCGATCTTGATCTGCTGATCTTTGATCTCGATTGACGCTGGATGCTGGTTCCGTGACGCTCCCGCCGATCCATTTGATTGGGCCCAGTTTTGGGGCTAGGAAAGGCTTTTAGGAGGAAGAAACCTACGCTGAGGCAGGAGAATGAGTCGGAGGCTCCTGGACTGGGGAAGAAGGGAAGGTATTCCCAACAGAGGACAGGAGGCAAGAGGCTTCTTGAGGACCATCCAGTCGCACTCTGGCAGTCACTTCAGGGCAGGTGGCCCACCAGAGCGCAGGAGAGGCTACTGAGGCTGGAGCTACTGAGGCTGGAGCTACTGAGAAAGGAGCAGTCCTCCTTTCTCGGCCTCCCAAAGTGCTGGGATTACATACATGGGCCACAGCACCAGGCCAAGATAACTAACTACTGTAACAAATTGGTGGTCGGGTTGCAGTGGCTCACGCCTGTAATCCTAGCACCTTGGGAGGCCGAGGTGGGTGGAGCACCTGAGGTCAGGAGTTCGAGACCAGCCTGGCCAACATAGCTAAAACCCCATTTCTACTAAAATACAAAAATCGCTGGGCATGGTGGCATCGCCTGTAATCCTGTAGCTACATGGGAACTGAGGCAGGAGAACCGCTTGGAACCCTGGCATGGAGTTGCAGGAGCCGAGATCACACCACTGCACCAGCCTGAGTGACAGAGCAAAACTCCGTCCTGAAACTCCGTCCCAGCTCCACAGGGCCAGGCCGTGGAGCTGGGACCACCTGCGTGGCACAGAGCAGGGCCAGGTGAGAAGGGAACGTGGAAGGTACAGAAGGCCAGGTCCTTGTCCTCTGGCTGTTTACCACTGGCCCTCCCAAATAGGCCTGTCCCCGACGTCCCTCCAGGCTCCCCAATCTTTTAAACTCCCCATATGCTCATAGTTAAAGCCTGCGGTTCCACCCCTGCAGGCTTTTTGTTGCCATGTGTGGATTCCAGCTTCTTTGGGCAGGGCTGTGCCTTATCCTTCTTGGTGTCCTGCCCCATGGACTTGGCCAGAGCCCCCCAAATATTCAAGAGATAAAAAATGCAAGTGGCCAGGCATGGTAACTCTCGCCTGTAATCTCAGCACTTTGGGAGGCTAAGGTGGGAGGATTGCTTGAGGCCAGGAGTCTGAGACCAGCCTGGGGAACAAAGTGAGAACCTGTCTCTCTACAAAAACAAACCAACAAGCAAAAACATACAAAAAATATGAAACCTCCCCCAAAACCACCTCCTCCTCTTCTTCTTCTTGGGGCTCCTGGGTGTGGGCCTTATCCCCTTCCTCTCTCCCCAATGCCCCGCCATATCCAGTCACCAGGATCTAACGATTCTGCTCACAGCACACCTAGACTCTCCATCATCCTCGCCCTGCCTGGTCGCCAACATGGGTGGGCATGGCAGCCGCCTTCTCGCTGACCTTCCTGTCTCCAGGCCACACACACAGTGCAGTCAGAGGAGTCTTTATCTTTTTTTTTTTTTTTTGAGATGGAGTTTCACTCTTGTTGCCCAGGCTGGAGTACAGTGGCACGATCTTGGCTCACTGCAACCTCCGCCTCCCGGGTTCAAGTGACTCTCCTGCCTCAGCCTCCCGAGTAGCTGGCATTACAAGCATGCACACCACACCCAGCTAATTTTTGTATTTTTAGTAAAGATGGGGTTTCTCCATGTTGGTCAGGCTGGTCTCGAACTCCTGACCTCAGGTGATCCACCCGCCTTGGCCTCCCCAAGTGCTAGGATTACAGGCGTGAGCCACCGCACCCAGCCAGTCAGAGGAGTATTTCTAACACATAAGCTGGGCCACGTCCCCCTCTCTCCATTTTCATTCCTCCCGCTGCCTTCTGGATAAAGTCCTAAATCCCCGCCACAACCTTCCCAGGCTGGCCCATGTCCACTCCTCAGGGCTCCAGGTTCGTCCCTCTAAGACATGAGAGCCATCAAATTCATTGCTGTCCACACTGCGTCTCTGAATCCATGGTCCTGGCTCCAGCCCCCGGCCGTCTTGGCCAACAGCCTAGAAGAGTCCCGAGTCTTCAACTGCCTGGTCAGACCCCCATATCTTCCCGTCCCGGTGAGCCGGGGACCAAGTCCGTGTCCTCCATGCCATGTCCAACACCTGATTGGCCCTGGGGCAACAAAAGTCTTGCTCTGGCTGCCCGAATATTAGAGTTTACTCCCCAGGCCCTCCCTCCCCGGGTCTGACCGTTCCCGTTTGCTGTTTGTGCCTTAAACCAAAGCCAACGGCTTGGCCTCTTCTCTGCCTACAAAACATTTTTACCGATTTTATGGCTGCAAAAATTTCCTTCCTGTCTTCACATTCGCAGGAAAGAGAGAGCCCTGGCCCTGACTCAGAATTGGATTCTAGCTGGAGGCGTCCTCTCCGAGCCGGCTCCAGAGAAAGGGTTTATCTGTTTGTTCCTTGACCTTGAGCAGCCGCTGAGGCAGCCAGAAACAGAGGCAGGAGCTGGGAGGAGAGCGAGAAGCAAAGCTGGGGACCCTGTGCTCTGCCCCCAGGGACCCGCCTGCCAGGTGACCGGAAGTAAGTGGGAGGGAGGAGGCAGCCATGGCTGTGGCAGGGCCAGGGCCACAGAGACCCAGGGGGACGTGAAGCGGCACCTCGCTGCTGTGGCTCTGCAGGTCCGGGGGCTGTGCTGCCTGCCTTTCTCTGTCCCTGGTCCCCTTGGAAACTGAACAGAGAGCTGGAAGGAGACGTCAGCCATCCAGGAAGGAGCGGACCCTGCCAGCCATGCTGGGGTGACTGTGGCTGTCACAGACCCTGCCCCAGTGGAGGGAACAGCCCCACGCAGACTGACCTTGTCCACAGTGAGCTTCCACACTAGGGGCGGCGGCACCGGCAGCGGCAGGAGATAGAGAAAGAGACAAAGAAAAGAAACCCTTCTCAGAAAGGCATCTTCGACCTTTTCCACTCCTGGTGCGTGACTGAAATGTAACCCAGACATGTATTGAGCACCTTCGTCTGTGGTATCCTTACCCTCAATGGGCCAACTGTCTTTTCTCCAGCTGAACTAGGGGCAAGCTTAAAGTGGGAACTGTGGCATTTTTGCCAAAATAATCTCATCCTTATTACATAAGTAATGCATGCCTATTGTAGATATTGTAGAAAATACAGATGAATCCGATGAAGAAAATATAACCACTCACTCTTTTTTTTTTTTTTTTTTTTTTTTGTATTAGAGACAGGGTTTTGCCATGTTGGCCAGGCTGGTCTCGAACTCCTGGCCTCAGGCAATCCACCTGCCTCAGCCTCCTAAAGTGCTGGGATTACAGGTTTGAGCCACCGCGCCCAGACGTTTTACAGCCATTCTTAATGGGAGTGGACTGGGCACGTTGGCTCACATCTGTAATTCCAACACTTTGGGAGACTAAGGCGGGTGGATCACCTCCTGAGCCCTCTGTATCTGGCATTGGCTTCGAGCCTTGCACACCGTGGGCAACGAAGGATGAACTTCTCTCTACTGAAAATACAAAAAAAAATTAGCTGGGAGTGGTGGTGTGTGCCTATAGTCACAGCTATTCAAGAGGCTAAGGTGGGAGGATTGCCTGAGCTTGGGAAGTCGAGGCTGCAGTGAGCCGAGATGGTGCCATTGTCCTCCAGCCTGGGCGACAGCGTGAGACCTTATCTCAAAAAAAAAAAAAAAAAAAGGCCAGGCTCGGTGGCTCATGCCTATAATCTCAGTCCTTTGGGAGGCCAAGGCGGGCGATCATGAGGTCAGGAGTTCGAGACCATCCTGGCCAACATGGTGAAACCCTGTCTCTACTAAAAATACAAAAATTAGCCAGGCGTGTTGGTGCATGCCTGTAATTCCAGCTACTCAGGAGGCTGAGGCAGGAGAATCATTTGAACTCGGGAGGCGGAGGTGGGAGTGAGCCGAGATCACACCGCTGCACTCCAGCCTGGGTGACAGAGCAAGACTCCGTCTCAAGAAAAAAAAAAAGAAGTAATAAAATAAGCATAAATAACTTATGTGGGAGTGGAGAGAGATGCGCGGAAACCCATACTAGTGCCAGTGTAACCCAAATAAAAGCTGGGCTTCCACGCAGCTCAGTCTCTGCCTCCTGGGACCTGATAATCCAGCAGTTGTAAGTCATTTAAACGAACTTTCTGAATGTCCTTGTGACTCCCAAAGAACCTCAAAGGGGCCGAGTTCAAGCCCCACAGCAATAGTTCTTACCAGCGCCTGTTTCCTTGCTCCGGTTCTCTCCATAGACAGGCTGTTGTTTTGTGCTTGCCGGAGGCTCCGGCAGTCCTGACACCAGCCTGCGTTCTCCCCCTTCTCCCTCGGATATTTGTTATGTAATCTGCTCAGCGGGCAGACCCTTCCCCGCTCGTCCTCATGATCCATGCCCCTCTGGTGAGTGGTTCAGAGCCCACGCTGAGTCCAAATCCTGGCCCCCCCAGTCACACGCTGTGACTTGACCCCGCGCTACCCAAGGCGCGGTCCGAGGACCGGTGCTGGACCACACACTGTTTGTGGACACGACATGCTAAGTGGACACGACATGCTAAGTATAGAACTGAGAATAAGCATTTAGCAACTTTCATAGCAATTTGACACTGCCTACATCCCATTGTGACTGTGTGTATTATAAAAATATAATTCCTGACAGATTGCAACATTTTTTCTCGAAGTTCCTTCATCACAGATAGTTTGGGAGGCATGGACTCAGCCTACTGTGTGCCTCAGTTTTCTCACTAGTGAAATGGGAATAATGATGGTCTCTAACCTCACCACATCCCTGAGAAGATGTAAAGGAGTAAAATTAGCGGGGGTCTCTGAGGCTGGGGGCTGGGCATTGCAATCTCTCAGTAAATGTCAGTGTCGCTATCATTTGTACACATTCTCCATATTCTGCATTACAAACACCAGATTCTCCTCTGAGGGCAGAGGAGGTAGAGTTGGGGAGACAGTGGACCCCGTTCAGTGTACCCTACCCCGCCTCAAGTTCCTATGACTTTTAGCCAATCCTTGAGATTGGAGCACCTCTATCACTGCATCCAAAACCTTTCAGGTTTCCAAAGGAACCATTGGATAGTTTATTCGTCCACTTAACAAATATCTAGGGCCAGCACCATGGCTCACGCCTGTAATCCCAGCACTTTGGGAGGTCGAGGTGGGCAGGTCGATTAAGCCTAGCAATTTGAGACCAGCCTAGGCAAGATGGCAAAAGCTCATTACTACAAAAAAATTGCAAAAATGGCTCTGCACGGTGGCTCACGCCTGTAATCTCAGCATTTTGGGATGCCGAGGAGGGAGGATCATCCGAGGTCAGAAGTTCAAGCACCAGCCCTATTCACATAGGTGGGGAAACCCCATCTACCGCACCACCATTTAAGTGGGTGCTGCATGCCTGTAATCCCAGCTACTAGGGAGGCTGAAGGAGGAGAATAGCTTGAACCCCAGAGGCGAAGGCTGTGGTGAGCAGAGATCATGCCATTGCACTCCATCCCAAAGCAAATGTAAGAGCAAAACTCCATCTAAAAAAAAAAAAAATACAAAAATTAGCCAGATGTGGTAGCATGCACCTATGGTCCCAGCTACTCGCGAGGCTGAGGTGTGGGAGGATCACCTGAGCCCAAGGAGGTCGAGGCTGCAGTGAGCCATGATTGTGCTGTTGCACTCCAGCCTAGATGACAGACAGAGACCCTGTCTCCCCTGTAAATAAAATAAAATAAAATAAAATAAAAAATAAAATAACAAAACTCAAATATCTGCAAACTCACTGCACAGGGTGAGGAGCCCAGAAAGTCTAGTGGTTAAGAACTTTGAGCCGGGGTTGGGCGCAGGCTCAAGCCTGTAACCCAGCACCTTGGGGAGGTCGAGACCTGTGGATCACTTTAGGTCAGGAGATCTGACCCCATCCCTGGCTAACATGGTGAAACCCCGCCTTCTACTAAAAAAATGCAAAACTAGTCATGAGGTGGAGCCTTGTATCCCAGCTACTCGAGGGGCTGGAGGCAGGAGGAATGGGTGAGGAACCCGGGAGGCTGGAGTTTGCAGGGGAGCTGAGATCGGCCACTGCACTCCAGCCTGGCGACAGAGTGAGACTCCGCCCACCAACAAAAAAAAAAAAAAAGAACTTTGGAGCAAGTGATGGCCTGGCTCCTGGTCTTGCCCTGTCACTTTCTACCTGAGTGACCTTTGGGTACCCACTTAACCTCTCTTGCCACCAACCTGAAGATGAGGTCACAAAGTCAGACTCAGTTCAAGGCTGAGATTTGGTTTACACAGCACACACTCTCCAGAAAAGTCCATCCACCTGTACACTCACTATATCCGTACTCGAATTTGCAGGCTGCGGTGACCTCCCCAGGCTCCCTGGCACCCCTCAGGGAGTCTTTGTGGACAGCTGAAGGAATGGTGAGCCCTTGAGATACCAAACTGCTGTATGTTACTTCTAGAAAAATAAAATGAATTTAGGTCATGTGGCTCAAGCCCGTAATCCCAGCACTTTGGGAGGCCGAGGCGGGAGCGGATCACGAGGTCAGGAGATCGAGACCATCCTGAGCACATGGTGAAACCCCGCCTCTACTAAAAATACAAAAACTAGCCGGCTGGTGGCGGTCGCAGTCCCAGCCACTTTGGAGGCTGAGGCAAGGAGAATGGCCTTGAACCTGGGAGGCGGAGCCAGTGAGCCGAGACGCGCCTTTACCGCACTCCAGCCTGGGTGATTACAGCTGACCGCCCTCAAAAACAAAATGAAAAAAAAAAAAAAAAAAAAAAAAAGAAAATAAATGAATTTAAGGGCTTTTTAATATTTATGAATGGAGGGATTTAAAAAATATAAAGGTTTTTAAGACATGGAAGTCTTACCAATTGATTTGTATTCTGTGGAACAGGGAGGTTTTTGTCTGAGGCCTAGGAAAAATACAGTTTGTTTAAAGGGAAAGCGCAGTGGAGCCACGCAACCCGCACGTGACGGCTCTTGAAGTTTCTCCTTTGAAATGGCCTGCTAGGACTTGGGTTTCCCGACCACCATGTGCTAAGTCAATACGTGACCGTAAACATGGATTTTGCAGAAGGGAAGTAAAATTTCAGCACCGGACACCTGCATGTCATGTAGCAATGGGGCAGGATGGATAATCCTTTCACTGAATAAGTGGTGAACACCAAACAGCAACGTCTGCTGCTGTTCACCATCTTGGCTGCAAGTATCACTCCTGGCCCTTGTATGGGTGCGGTGGATTGGAGATGGCTGCAGATTCTTAATATTCTCCCAGCAAGATATGGAGTCTTTTCCTCCTCTTTGGATCTACAATTCCAGAACTGGCTTTCTCATCAACAGGATGCAGCAGAAGCGACGCTGTGTACTCTTTGCGCTGAGGCTGTGAGACGAGATCTGCCTCACCAGCCAGCGGCCCCTCTGAAGCCAGCCACGGCGGAAAAACCCGCCATGTTGTGAGGAAGTTTCTCCAAGAGAGTTGCATGAGAGAAGGGCCTGTGGAAGAGCTCCTGAGGTGCTACCTCACATGACGTGAGCCTTGTGACCCTCCTTCCCAGCCTCAGCTGACTCCAGTGCAGCCCAACCCAGCGTAGTGTCCCCTGTCAATGCTGCCTCCTCGCATAGGAGACCTGTAAATGGAAAAGGAGAATTCTTTTCTGGTCTCACACACTGTTATGGGTTCAATTCTTGTCTCCCCCCCAAATTCAGATGTTGAAGCCTCCCACCCAAGTTGCCAAACATGCTCTGAGATAAGATTTTTCTTTTTCTTTGAGACTTGAGTCCTGCTCTGTCGCCTGCACATGGCCGACCGCCTACTGCAGCTCCTCGGGCCTCCCGGTTCACGCCATTCTCCTGCCTCAGCCTCCCGAGTAGCTGGGACTACAGGCCCGCCACCTCGCCTGCCAGGCTTTTTGGTATTTTTAGTAGAGACGGCGGTTTCACCATGTTAGCCAGGATGGTCTTGGATTCATATGACCTGATCCCACTGCTCGGCCTCCCAAAGTGCTGGATTACAGGCTTAAGCCCGCCCTTTGTTTTTTTTTTTTTTTTGAGATGCAGTCTCACTCTGTCACTCAGGCTAGAGCACGGTGGTATGATCTCGGCGGCTCGCTGCAACCTCTGTTTCCCGGGTTCGAGCGATTCTTGTGTCTCTGCCTCTCGTGTAGCTGGAATGCATGCTGATTTTTTTTAGCTTGGACTATTTTTTTTTTTTTTGTATTTTAGTAGAGACCTGGTTTCACTATGTTGACCAGGTTAGTCTTGAACTTCTGACCTCAAATGATCCTCAAATTTTTTTGTAATTTTTTAGCGTGAGCTGTGTTTTTTTGTATTTTTAGTAGAGAGGGGGTTTCCCCACGTTGGCCAGGCTGGTCTTGGACTTCTAACCTCAAAGGATCTGCCTTCCTCAGCCTCGCAAAGTGCTGGGATTACAGGCGTGAGCCTCTGCGCCTGGCTGGAGATAAGATCTGTAAAGTGGTAATTCAGTTAAAATGAAATCGTCAGGATGGGCCTTAATCCAATGTGTCTAGTGTCCTTATATGAAGGAAATGTGGACTCACAGACTGAGACGGCAGGCAGGTGTGCACAGGGAGGAGGCCACGTGAGGACACAGGCGAGCCAGGGAGGGAAGGAAGAAACCAACCCCACTGGCACCTTGATCTTGGACTTCCAGCCTCCAGAGCTGTGAGGAAATACATTTTTATTGTTGAAGCCACCTGGTATCTCGTTAAGGTGGCCCCAGCAAACTAATACACACACTCAGCATACAATGGTGGAATAGGAACAGAATGACCCACAAACGCTCTCCGTTAGAAAGGAGAAGAACAAGGCCAGGTGTGGTGGCTCACGCCTGTGATCCCAGCACTTTGGGAGGCTGAGGCAGGTGGATCACTTGAGGCCAGTTCAAGTGGAGTTCAAGACCAGCCTGGACAACATGGCGAAATCCATCTCTACTAAAAATATAAAAATTAGCCAGGCATGGTTGCATGTACCTGCAATCCCAGCTACTCGGGAGGCTAAAGCATGATAATTGCTTGAACCCAGGAAGTGGAGGCTGCAGTGAGCCAAAATTGCACCACTGCACTCCAGCCTGGGCAACACAGTGAGAGCAAAGAAAAAAGAAAGAGAGAGAGAGAAAAGGAAGGAAGGAAGGAAGGAAGGAAGGAAGGAAGGAAGGAAGGAAGGAAGGAAGGAAAGGAGGGAGGGAGAGAGGGAGGGAAGGAAGGAAGGAAGGAGAAAGAAAGAAGAAGGAAGGAAGGAAGAAAGAAAGAAAGAGAAACTAAGAAAGAAAATAAAAGAGAAGAATGGAGGTGGTGTGGTGACTCACACCTGTAATCCCAGCATTTGGGGAGGCCGAGGTGGGAGGGTCGCTTGAGCCCAGGAGTTTAAGACTAGCCTGGGCAACACAGTGAGACCCCATCTCTACAAAACAGTACAAAAATTAGCCAGGTATGGTGGTGCATGCCTGTAGTCCCAGCTACTCAGGAGGCTGAAGCAGGAGGATCACTTGAGCTGGGAGGTTGAGGCTGCAATGAATCATCTCACACCACTGCATTCCAGCCTGGGCGACAGAGCAAAACTCTGTCTTAAAAATTAAAAAAGGGCCGAGCATGGTGGCTCACGCCTGTAATCCCAGCACTTTGGGAGGCTGAGGCGGGCTGATCACCTGAGGTCAGGCGTTCCAGACCAGCCTGGCTAACATGGTGAAACCCCATCTCTACTAAAAATACAAAAATTAGCCGGGCGTGATGGCAGGCGCCTGTAATCCCAGCTACTCAGGAGGCTGAGGCAGGAGAATCAATTGAACCCAGGAGGCGGAGGCTGCAGTGAGCCGAGATTGTGCCACTGTCCTCCAGCCTGGGCGACAGAGTGAGACTCCGTGTCAAAACAAACAAACAAACAAACAACAACAAATTTTAAAAAAAGAAAGGAGAGGAGTGGAGGAGTAGCAAGTGTTGATCCTCATCAGTTCTGAGTCCTGCTGGGTGGATTCGGCAAGTGCCACCTGCCCCGGGGGAAAGAAACCCCTTAATCAGGCCCCATGGTGCTCTCTGGAAATTACTCCCGACCCCCCTGTTCTCCTGCCCTTGGGCCGTCCTCTGGGAGGCCTCCTTTTCGATAACCTCCTTGGCCATACGGGATGAGGTCCCTGGAGAAGAGGGTCTCCCTGCGGGCTGGGCTGAGCAGCTTCCTCGTTGGCGCCCAGAGGTGGTTTTGTGTCATTGATGGTCACAGCCTCTTTTTTTTTTTTTTTTTTTTTTTGAGACGGAGTCTCGCTATGTCGCCCAGGCTGGAGTGCAGTGGCGCAATCTCGGCTCACTGCAAGCTCCGCCTCCCGGGATTACACCATTCTCCTGCCTCAGCCTCCCGAGTAGCTGGGACTACAGGCGCCCGCCACCACGCCCGGCTACTTTTTTGTATTTTTTAGTAGAGACGGGGTTTCACCGTGTTAGCCAGGATGGTCTCGATCTCCTGACCTCGTGATCTGCCCGCCTCGGCCTCCCAAAGTGCTGGGATTACAGGCTTGAGCCACTGCGCCTGGCCCACAGCCTCTTTTAATCCAGCTGACAGCTCTGCGGACAAGGCCACCCTCTTCACAACTCTGTAACTTTTGCTCAATTGCTGTCACTCAGCTCTTTATGCCAAAGATACACCCAAGGCCAGGCGCAGTGGCTCACACCTGTAATTCCAGCACTTTGGGAGGCCAAGGCAGACGGATCACCTGAGGTCGGGAGTTCAAGACCAGCCTGACCAACACGGAGAAACCCTGTCTCTACTAAAAATCCAAAATTAGCTGGGCGTGATGGCGCATGCCTGTAATCCCAGCTACTCGGGAGGCTGAGGAAGGAGAATCGCTTGAACCCGGGAGGCACAGGTTGCCGTGAGCCGAGATCGTACCATTGCACTCCAGCCTGGGCGACAGCGTGAAACTCCGTCTCAAAAAAAAAAAAAGACACACCTAACTTTCTTCTAGACATGGCTTTCTAGACGGAACTGTGGGCCTGCAAGCTTTTCTGAGGTTTCAACAGGGGGTGTGACAGCCACACCCTTGGTGTAATCTTTACCCTGAGACAGTCTTAACTGGGCTCTATCACACAGAGTGTTTCTTAAGCCTAGAATATTCTTTATTGACTATTTGTAGAGTGCTCATTTTAAAGAGTCTTTACAAAAAGTTTAATATTCATAATCAGCTGGGCATGGTGGCACGTGCCTGTGATTCTAGCTACTCAGGAGGCTGAGGAAGGAGGATTGCTTGAGCCCAGGGGGTCAAGGCTGCAGTGAGCTGGGATCACATCACTGCATTCCAGCTTGGGCGACAGAGTAAGACCCTGTTTAAAAAAAAAAGAGGAGGAGGAGGAGGAGGAGGAAGAGGAGGAGAAGAAGAAGAGGAAGAAGAAGAATAAGAAGAGGAAGAGGAAAAGGAAGAGGAAGAAGAAGAGGAGGAAGAGGAAGAAGAAGAGGAAGAAGAAGGAGGAGGAGGAGAAGAAGAAGAAGAGGAAGAAGAAGAAGAAAGTAAGTTTAAAATTCACAATTAGACTTCTTGAACAATACATTTCTGGGGACAGACAAAGTTAAATTTAAAACTCTTATCTGCTCCAAGATCGTATGTGTGTTCCAAGCGCAAATATGTCAGAAATTTTTTCTAAAATGTCATTTGGCACTTGAGTCTTGCAGAAGCGATGAACTGCCAGAGGGGCAGGGACTGTGTCTGTTTTGCCCACTTATTATGCAAAAGAGCAGGATTTTCCAAAAATGGTCCTGGGTGCTCACTCTAGGTTGTCTGGGTGACGAACCGGCAGGATGGAGTGGAGAACTGGATCGCACCTTTTTCCAACTCAGGGATAAGTGGTTTGTGCCCAAGCACAGCTTCAACCACCCCAACCTTCTCCCAGCTGGGGGCACAGCATCCAAGCTCAGCCTCCTGCAGCACAGGTGGCCTCCTGCACGTGACGGTGTCTGGATCCTCCCACGGGCTGCGGACCTTTGGGCACTGAACGCTTGGAGCACTCACTTAGTTGCTTTTTCATTGGATGGAGATGAGGAATAGTTGTCTTTTTCAATCCTGCAAATCCAACATTTCTGGATTTTCTCTTTCCCTTTCATTTCTGCTTGCAAGTAGGCTAATTCCGTTAGAGCGCATCTCCTGTCCGTAGGGTCTTGTGAAATGCGGTGTTATGTATTCGCTTGCTAGGGCTGTGGTCACAAAGTCCTGGGTGGCTGAAACACCAGAACCACATTGTTTCACGGTTTGGGAGGCTGAGAATCCAAGATGAAGGTGTCAGCAGGTTGGTTCCTTATGAGGGCCATAGGGAAGGATCTGTTCCAAGTCTCCCACATTGGTTTATGGATGGTTGATTTCTCCCCAGGGACTCCATGTCATCTTCCCTCTGAACATGTCTGGGTCAAATCGCCACTTTTTTTTTTTTTTTTTTTTTGAGACGGAGTTTCACTCTTGTTGCCCAGGCTGGAGTGCAATGGCACGATCTCGGCTCACTGCAACCTCCACCTCCTGGGTTCAAGTGATTCTCTTGCCTCCTGAGTGGCTGGAATTACAGGCGGCTGTCACGCCACACTTGAGACAGAGTCTTGTTCTCCCAGGGCTGCAGTGCAGTGGCCAGACTGCCAGTTCACTGCAAGCTCTGGCCTCCTGGGTTCACGCCATTTTCCTGCCTTAGCCTCCCAAGTAGCTGGGACTACAGGTGCCCCACCACGCCTGGCTAATTTTTGTATTTTAGTAGAGACAGGGTTTCCCACCATGTTAGCTGTGATGGTCTCGATCTCTGACCTCGCGGATCCACCCGCTCCCAGCCTCCCAAAGTGCTGGGATTATAGGCGTGAGCTACTGTGCTTGGCCTTTTTTCTATTTTTAGTAGAGACGGAGCTTCATCATGTTGGCCAGGCTGGTGTCCAACTCCTGACCTCAGGTGATTCATTTCCACCTCAGCTTCAGCTGGGATTACAGGTGTGAGCCACCGTGCCCAGCCTTTTTTTTTTTTTTTTTTTGAGACAGGATCTTACTCTTGTCACCTAGGCTGGAGTGCAGTGGCACACTCAGTTCACTGTAGCCTCGAACTCCTGAACTCGGTGAACTCAGGCAATCCTCCCACCTAAGTTTCCCAAGTAGTTAGGACTACAGTATAGCTTTTAAAGTTTCTGTTGGCCACTGATGTGTGGTCACTTCTGCTCACATTTCATTGGCCAGAGTAAGTCACATGGTCAAGCCTCTTCAGAGGGCGTGGAAGGACATTCTGGGGACAGGGTGGTATAACATGCTCAGGGAAAGGAATTGCTGGGCACAATGGCACCATCTATCATCCGGTTGGCACTGGTTAAGGCTTACCATGTGTGGGGCTTTGTGCCAGCAGCTTCACACCCTTAGCTCATTGGCTCCTCATGTAGCCCCATTTTATAGGTAAGAAAACTGAGGCTTTGAGAGGGGGAAGAGGGAGAGACTTGTTCATCGATCATAAACAAGGCTGACAGACTGAGAAAACCCTGAAGGTCTACACGCTTCTCAGGTCTTACCCCTGTTCCACCTTCTTCTTGAGGCCAGGGTGAGAAAATGCTTGGCCTAGGATGTAGCCCACGCTGAACACTCACAAATGGTAGCGGAGTTAAAGATCTGAGTTGAGGCCAGGCGTGGTGGCTCACGCCTGTAATCCCAACACTTTGGGAGGCCGAGGCGGGTGGATCACCTGAGGTCAGGAGTTCGAGACCAGTCTGGCCAACATGGCAAAACGCCGTCTTTACTAAAAGTACAAAAATTAGCCAGGCATGGTGGTGCATGTCTGTAATCCCAGCTATGTGGGAAGCTGAGGCAGGAGAATCGCTTGAACCTGGGAGGCAGAGGTTGCAATGAGTTGAGATCGCGCCATTGCACTCCAGCCTGGGAGAAGCTCCGTCTCAAAAGAAAGATCTTAGTTGGGTGTGGGGGCGTCTTGAGCCAGCAATGCAGCTGCACACCCCACCAGGGTGCTGGTAGAGCTTGCTCTGGGGGAGCCCACATCCCACCTTTCAGCTCAGCTCTGCCTCCACCCTGCCTGCGAATCTAGGCATTCCCCAGAGCGCACAGGACCCAGGGAGGGCAGGGGTTTACATAAGTGAATCCAACTCCTCCTGGAGGAAAGGGAGAGGAGCCTTGTGCATCCCAGGACCTTGTGACCCTCTGATCGCTCCTTCGCTGCTGAATCTCCCAGGCTCTAAGTGCCTCTGGGGGGTTGTGAATTTCTTGTCTGCTTGTTTGTTTCAGCAGGGCTGGGCAGGGGGCAGAAAAATCTTATGTTCTTTTTATTATGCTCCTCATTTTACAGATAGAGAAACTGAGGCCCAGGGAGGTTCAAGCCACTTCCCACAGCAAGGGGTGACGATAGATCCAGGACTCAAGCGCAGCTGGGGCGGGCGCTGGGAGGACTGGGCACTGAGGCCCCAGGTGGGCCTGTATTAAGGAGGCTGGGGGTGGGGCTGGATGGGGAAGTGGTGGTGCGGACAGGGTGGGGTGGGGGACACTTCCGCTCCTCCCAGGCCGCCCAGGTCACGGAAGGACAGAGAGGGCAAGACAGTGATTCTTGGAGAGACGGATTTAGTCTAGGGGGTCCCAGATAGTGAGAAAGAGTACCAGGCAAGGACCCGGGCCCACGTGCAGGGGACGGTGTGAGAAGGATACACACACACACACATCCCACCACAGACTTTTTCTGGTTTTGACACCCAATTCAGAGAAGGTCTTTTTACATTCAGATTTCTGAAAATGCCATTATTAGAAACGATAACAATGATAGCAAGCCTTCCCCGAGACCTCACAGCATTTCAGGAAACTCGCTGAAAAGTTTAGCCTGGACTCCCTCACGGAGCCCTCACAGCCACCCTGTGAGGTGGGTGCCATTACTGTCCTGTTATTACAGATTGGGAAACGGAGGCTCTGAGGTGCTGGAGCTTGGAACCGATGGAGGTTGGCTAGACTTCACGAGCCACACTATGAATGTTCCCTCTGAGGCACAAACAACAGAATCATGAAGGTGGCCGGGTGCGGAGGTTCACGCCTGTCATCCCAGCACTTTGGGAGCCGAGGTGGGTGGATCATTTGAGGTCAGAAGTTTGAGACCAGCCTGGCCAATATGGCGAAATCCCATCTCTACTAAAAATACAAAAATTATTTGGCTGTGTTGGTGCACACCTGTAGTCTCAGCTATTTGGGAGGCTGAGGCAGGAGAATCACTTGAACCTGGCAGGTACAGGGTGAAGTGAGCCGAGATCACACCACTACACATCAGCCTGGGTGACAAAGCAAGACTCTGTCTCAAAAAAAATAAATAAAGGAAGAGAGAGAGAGAAAGAAAGAAAGAGAAAGAAAGAAAAGAAGAAGAAGGAGGAGGAGGAAGGAAGGAAGGAAGAAAGGAAGGAGGGAGGGAGGGAGGGAGGGAAGGAAGGAAGGAAGAAAGGAAGGAAGGAAGGAAGGAAGAGGCCAGGCACGGTGGCTCAAGCCTGTAATCCCAGTACTTTGGGAGGCCGAGAAGGGCAGATCACGAGGTCAGGAGATCGAGACCATCCTGGCTAACACGGTGAAACCCCATCTCTACTAAAAAATACAAAAAACTAGCCGGGCGAGGTGGTGGGCGCCTGTAGTCCCAGCTACTCAGGAGGCTGAGGCAGGAGAATGGCGTAAACCCAGGAGGCGGAGCTTGCAGTGAGCTGAGATCCGGCCACTGCACTCCAGCCTGGGCGACAGAGCGAGACTCCGTCTCAAAAGAAAAAAAAGAAAGAAAGAAAAAAAGGAAGGAAGGAAGGAAAGAAGGAAGAGAGAAAAGAAAGAAAGAATCAAGAAGGAAAGCCCCACCTGCTTTGCCACAGACCTCCAGGCCTCCCACCTCTCCTCCCTGCTGAGTCAGGTGCCCACTGTGGACTCGAGGCTTTGAGTTCCCCCAAGATGGCCAGATAGGGACTTCTATGCTGGTTTCCCTGACACCATTTCCCTCCCAGACCTGGCTTTTCAGAGCCCTAAACTGCCTTTCCCTATGAAAGGGGACAGAGCTTCCCACAGCCACCTGTGCCTCTCTGTGACTATCAGAGCAGGGGCCCCTCTGACACCAATAATGATGCCTGCTGGATGAGGTCAGCCTGTTCTCTGCAGCCCTGAGGTCAGAGGACAAAACTAGATACAAACCTATGTGCCCATCCTCTGGGGACTGGATGACCACATACAGGTATGTGTACAATGGAATACTATGCAGCCAGGAAAAATAACGAGGTGCAATAAATTGCCAAACAGGACATATAATATTGACTGGCATTTTTAGGCAAGCGTGGTGGCTTCCACCTGTAATCCCAGCACTTTGGGAGGCCAAGGTGGAAGAACCACATCCACCCAGGAGTTTGAGACCAGCCTGGGCAACATAGTGAGATTCCGTATCTAGATGAAGTTAAAAATTTGCCAGGTTTGGTGGCCTGTGCCTGTAGTCCCGCTGCTCGGGAGGCTGAGGTGGGAGGATGGCTTGAGCTCCGATCATGCCACTGCACTCCAGCATAGGCAAGAGAGCAAGACCCTATCTCACACACAAAAAAGTTTCTATAAGTATCTGTATTGACAGAAAAACTCCAACCCTGAATATGCTAATTACTCTGATTCGATCACTATACATTATATACGTGTACTGAAATATTATATTGCACCCCATAAATATGTACAATTATTATGTGTCAATTAAAAATAATCATAGAAGCCAAAACATAGGATGCTGCACTAGAGGCTGAGGTTACACAGATGAATAAGGCATGTGAAAAAAAAAAAAAAATGAACGAAACCAACCTCACTTCAGGCAAAAGTAGGAGGCTTCCTCATCACAACCTGGGGTTCTTTCCTCACTCCTGCTGTCTTGCTTCCTCCCTGGCATGGGCGCTAAGCAGTGTCTCAGCGCGACTCCCCTAAGTCAGGAATAAGCGAATTCCGAGATGAACGGTGCAGTCCTGGCCTCGAGGGGCCTGGAATCTACGGAGTGTGGCAGGTGGGGACATAAATAACAAAAATCATCACAATGACCCCGGGTGGGGCTTCTCCAAGTGCTTGATGCTCTGCCAAGGAATTCACTGGTATTAACTCGGGGGCCTCTGACCATAAGTGAGTTTTCTCATTTTCCCAGTGGGGAAACAAGTCTCAGAGAGTGCCCTGGCGAGTAGATTCCATCTTGCCCTGAGGGTCTGGGCCTCAACTCCAGAGCCTCTTCTGGGAGAGAATCCTCTAGCCGCTGAGCTAGTGGCTAATCACCCCCCAAAAGCAACAGAGACAAAAGGCAGGGAAAGGGGTTAAACAGAGGGTGGAGGCAGGAAAGGTCCCGGTGGCTGAGCCGCCTCCCCCCACCTCTTACCAAACCATACACAAGTGGATTTGGTCCTTGAAGCACACACCCTCTCCGCAGGTGCCATGGGCTCCATCTGAAGGTCAGAGAGGGGACAGTGGCCAAGGCCATCTGGAAAGTGCCGTGGCAAGGGTTCAAACCCTGTCGGCCTGACTGCAAAGGCCCTGTCGCCCAGCGTGGGACCGAGCAAGCAGCGCTGTCCAGAGATCCCGGTCCTTGGCCCCCCGCACAGGCTTGGCATGGAACACGTGCTGGCTACGCAGTCAGCCTCCCTCCTTGTCCTCCTTCCGCCATCATGTGACCTTGGCCCCACTGTTCTCTGTTTCCAGGCCTCAGTTTCCCCATCTGCAGGGGGAGGGGGTTGTCCTAGGGGTGCCCTGACTCCCCTGGAAGCCCCCGGTATCTTAGATTTCCACTGGGGAAGCCAGGAAGGGCAAGTAGGGCCCCCTGGGGCTGGAGCAAATTTGGGGTCCAGGGCTGTTTTCTGGGGTGAAAGCTTGGAGCTCGAGGAGAGCCCCGCGGACGGCCCCCAACTTCCCCAAGCCAGCAGCCCCCCTTAACCTTCCTCCCTCTGCCACCCAGAGCCCCGCTGGACCAGACTCGGGCCCCCACCCTGGAATCGTCCGACACCCCGACCCTGGCGGGGGCAGGCCCCCACCGGGCCGGCCGGAGCCCCCAGCACCTTGAAAAGCCTCCGGCCTCCCCCGCCAAAGCCCGACCCGCGAGCTGCGCAGAGAACGAGGGGGAGCGCCGGCGAGCGCGCAGCGAGAGTGGGGGAGAAATGCAAATGCTTTTTATCCTCCTTTCTTTTAAATGCTGAAACCAGCCTTGACAGCCTCTGAAAATAAATGGCACCGACTCGCTGGGATTTCAAATTCCGTGATTAAGGGCTGAAGCAAATACTTTTTCCCTCCCTCCCCCGCCGCCCTCCCTCCGTGGGCTGATAGAGCGGCGGCGGGCCGGGGACAGCTTTTTGCGAGCCTGCCAGGAGCTCTGATACGCAGCCTCCCGCCCGGCTGCGCGGCGGCTCGGCTCCGGGCTGTTTATCAGGAGCGCTCACGCCGGCAGCCGCGAAAGCAGCTTTAAATCCCCTGCCCGGCCTCGGCGCCCCCTCCTCCCGCCGGCACGCATGCCGCGGTCAGGCACGCGCGCGCGCACACACACACACATACACACACGCACAACACAAGGCACACGCATGCACGTGTGCACCCAACGCACACCGCACAATGCACAGACGCACGCGTGCACACACCCACACAAAAACATGCATGGGCGCACACATACGTGTGCACACTGACACATATGCACACACGTGAACACCCGGCCCTGGTGAGTGTCTGTCTGTTCTCCAATGAAAGGAGGAAGTCAGGGAAGGTTGCAAAGTTGGGGGGATAAGAGGAAGGAGAGGAGGGGGCCAGGAAGAGAGGCTCTTCTGAGTTCACAGTCTACAGGGGCTGCTTTCAGGCAGCCTAGTGTGGGGGGGTCTTTGAGGCAGCAGCAACTGTGTCCTCCCTCCTTCCTCCCCACAGGCCTCAGTGCAGTCCCCACACCCCCCATAGTGATCCCGAGGTGCCTCAGTCTCCCTCCTTCCCTTCTGGCTCAGTACTCTCTGCTGGGGGAACACACAGTTCAGAGTTATGCCTTTTTAGGGCTTGGATTCCCCATCTGGAAGACCTCCAGGCAGGATGCCCCGCCCCTCCTTGAACCTCACCTGTGAGGAGCCCACTCAACCAGGGTCACGCAGCTAGAAAGAGGGAGGGTCAGGATCCTCGCTCTGGGGGCTCTGGGGGGAAGAAGTAGGACCTGACAACCTTCCTCTGATTCTGCAAGAACCACCTTTGCTCAGACAACCCTCTGAGTGCCCCCTCTCTCCCCTCTGCTGGGCTCCCTCTGCTGTCTAGCGGCAGCTGACAGATGGGTGATAACAGGTACGCCCAGGTACCTGCTAGAGGTGGCTCCACTCCCGTTTAAGCTCAACGCATGGAGCTCCGACAGGGGGTGAGAGGTGTGGATGCAAGACCTCGAGGTGCCTGCTGGCTACGTTACACAAACTGCCCAGCAAAGGGGAAGGTGGGCACATCCTTCCTGGGCAACCTCTGGAGAGGCACGGATGGAGACCTTCAGACACATACGTCGAGGTTCGGCAGCGATGGGGCAGGGGTGCGGGGGTGGGGGCATGTAGGCCATAGGAATGCCGTGGTCTCCAGCCAGCTCTGCAAACACGGGGTACCCCCCTCATCACTTCCCCTCCACATGTGCCCTGAAGCCTGCACCTGCCCAGAGATAGCCACCTGCAGGAGACAGGCAGGGGAGGCTGGAGTTTGCAGAAAGCCACAGGGACAATGATGACGCTGGTTGTGTGCCAGGCTCGGTTCTGCTGTGGACATGCAGGCCTCGAGGAGTCCTCACTGTGACCACACCCACTTTACAGGTGAGAAAAAAGTGAGGCTCAGAGAGGGCAAGTGACTGGCCCAAGGTCTCCTAGCTGGGAAGAGATGGAGTGAGGATTCAACCCTCCCGCCATTTACCCCATTCTGTCTCCAAAAGGCTGAGCTGTGGCAGGAGCCTCATTTGTTCTTTATGTGAAAATGATGAGGCTGGAGTGTATGTAAGTGCTGATATGTAACCACTTTGGTCTGTCAGAACGCCAGTGTTGTGCAGCCTAACCTGAGAGCAGCACTCTCTGCACAGCGGTTCAGTTCAGCAGTTTCCGTTCTGAGGCTGAGACTCGGACGGCCGCGTTGCCAGATTGAAGAAATAAAAATACAGGACACCGAGGCCGGGCGCGGTGGCTCCATGCCTGTAATCCCAGCACTTTGGGAGGCCAAGGCGGGCGGATCACGAAGTCAAGAGATAGAACCCAACCTGGCCGACATGGTGAAACCCCGTCTCTACAAAAAATACAAAAATTATCTGGGTGTGGTGGCGTGTGCCTGTAATCCCAACCACTCAGGAGGCTGAGGCAGGAGAATCACTTGAACCTGGGAGGCGGACGTTGCAGTGAGCTGAAATCACGCCACTGCACTCCAGCCTGGGCGACAGAGCAAGACTCTGTCCCCCTACAAAAAAAAAGAAACCCCCAAAAACCAAGCAACAACGACAAAAAAACAGGACACTCAATTAAATGTGCATTTCTAATAAACAGCCAGTGACATTTTAGTTGAAGTACGGTATGTCCCGTGCAAACATTTACAGTACAAACTTATTCACGGTGTATCTGAAACTCACATTTAATTGGGTGTCCTCTATTTTATCCGGTGACTCTATCTGGGGGTCTTCCTTTGAAGACAGACTTCGAAACCGGGTGCTTTTGGATCCAGAAACCCAACAATAGGTGGGAAGCAACATTGGTATCGCTGACATCAGGCCTAGTCCAGAGAGATGGAGCCCAGGCTTGGAGGTTGAACCGGCCCCCCCCCATTCCTGCGTCAGGAACTGAGCACTGAGGACCACAGTAAGTCATGGGCGCCCATGATTCCACACACAGACTTGAGGATGGGATGAAACGAATCAGCCCATGATGGACAGCTGGGAGATGCTGGGGTGGGTGAGAGATGCTACTGACTCTGAAGGTTGCCACCGTTAGAACACAGCTGAGACTTTCCAGTAAACTGTCTGCGCAGTCTCTCAAACATGCATTCCAACCCCCTTTCCTCTGGCCTTCCTCTATCATAGAATGCAGAAAATTAAAATACTCAATTTCCCAGCTTCCTTTGCAGTTGGTGGTGGGCATGTGACCCAGCTCTGGCCAATGAGGTGAAGGCAGATGATCCCAAGGATAGTTTCCCTTCCTGAATTAAAAAGGCAAAGATTCCAAGAAAAATATACTTGCCTGGAATGTGGACGTGATGGCTAGAGGTGAAGCAGCCATCTTATGACTGTGAGGACAATAGCCAGACACCAAGGCTGCCAGGAGGAAGCCAGGGATACCTGGATCTTTGGGAACTCTTGTATCAAGGCTGTTACAGCCCCAGACCACCTCCCTCGACACGTTGCACACACAGAAAGAAACTTCATTTGTTTAAACCATGCTTGGTGGAGTTTTCCGTTGTCTGTAGCCCTAATGCACATCCTGGGAGATTCATTAATACTGGGGCCTAAGGGAGGATCCCAGACCCTACAGACCACAGTTTGGACATGGGTGAAAATTCATTGTTTTGTATAAAGTGTTTGCCAGGCACGGATGGCTACAGTGACCCTGGGACAGATGATCCCAAGTGCTCCATTAGAACTTTAGTGCCTGGTGCTTTGCTGTGGCAAGCCTTTCTCAGGCCTCCAGCATGCGGCACGGTGTGTGGTGGTCACCAGATGTGCTTTTTGGGAGAGGATGTTCCTTTATTCTAAGATTATGTTCTCTATACATTTTGGGCTTTAAAATGAAATTTATTTCATGAAATTATGTGATAGTTGATGGTGAGATTTTTTTTTTTCTTTCCTTTTTTGAGATAGGGTCTTGCTCTGTTGACCAGGCTATAGTTCAGTGGTGTGATCACTGCTCACTGCAGCCTCGACTTCCTGGGCTCAAGCGATCCTCCCACTTCAGCCTCCTGAGTAGCTGGGACTATAGACGTGTGCCACATGCCCAACTAATCTTATCTTTTGTAAACATGAGTCTCACTATGTTACCCTGGTGGTTCTCAAACTCCTGGGCTCAAGTGGTCCCCTGCCCTCAGCCTCTCAAAGTGTTGGGTTTATAGGCATGAGCCACTGTACCTGGTGATGGTGAGGTTTTTTTTGTTTTTTTTCAAGACAGGGTCTCATTCTGTCACCCAGGCTGGAGTGCAGTCTTGGCTCACTGCAGCCTCTGCCTCTCGGGTTCAGGTGATTCTCCTGCCTCAGCCTCCTGAGTAGCTGGGATTGCAGGCGCCCACTACCATACCTGGCTAATGTTTGTATTTTTAGTAGAGACAGGGTTTCACCACATTGGTCAGGTTGGTCTCAAACTCCTGACCTCAACTGATCCACCCGGATGGTGAGAGTTTTAATGTGTGTGGTTTTCGTTTTGTTTTTGTCATAAAAACTTGGCATGGTCGTTATCAGTCCCCCAATTTTCTCTGGAAATTGCAAAGGTCCCTGGGAGTGTGCTCAAGAATCCTTCAGATCCCATGCACCCAGGCCCAGCCAGGAGCCCAGAAACAGGGAGGAGAGGCAGCCCCTGCCAGGAGCCAGCAGCCAGCAGCAACAGCAGTGGGGGTGGATGGTCCAGGGGCAGGTGAGCATGGTTCCAGATGCCTGCACTTTGGGTCCCAAAGGCCTGGCACTGGGAGAGTGTTCCCAGGCTGTCTGTGCCTCCTGCTGTCCCTGCCCCACCTGCTGAGGTGTCCCCAGAGGAGCTGGAACAGTGTGTTACAGCTCCCCAGGAAGTATGGCCCCTGAGCACGCTGCGTTCTGGAGGCCAGCGAAGGTGTGCCAGGCTCTGGCCAGTGGACCGTGGGTGCACACCTGCTCCAAGGCCCAGTGGCTTGGCAGGTCCCTGCCAGGAACAGCCACACTCGGCTCAGCTGGAAAGTCAGCCCAGCAGGCTCAGAGATGGCCAGGGACAACAGGAACTCACAGGAGAGTCCAGGCCACTCCAGGGGCCTTGCAACAGGCCCCGAAGACCCAGGGATGGGGAGGAGGAACCTGGAGAGAGAGATGGCAGAAGCAGCACTTGGGAAACCGCTCAACCGGGGAGATAAAAGGTGAACACTGTGCTACACTCACAGCATTTTAAACCTTGCAGCTCCCAGCAACTCTGCCCTAATGAGAAGCAGGAAGAGCCGCGACAGGCAGGGAAGGGAGCTGCTTGGAGGCGAGGAGGATGGGAGGGCAGAGAGCTTAACTAAGTCTTGTGCCCTGCCACCCTGGGAGCCATCCTGCCCCACGGAGACTCCCACAGAGGGTTTCCAAGCAGGGAAGAGCAACCAGAATTCGCAGGCTGCATTTTGGGCTCTGGTGATACAGACTGGAATGCATCTAAGGGTGAGAGCCATGAGCTGGAAATGCAGGGTACAACTGTGGGGTGCGCCCACCGTACCTTGCATCATGCCGAAAATGTCCTGTAGTGGTTATAGCAGGACCCAGTACCCCTGCCTCACCCCATGCCCGGATATCTAGATCATGCAGCCGGGGAACAGCAGAGGGTCTCCTGGATGCTCTTCTTCAGGGTGAGGCCAGCTTCATCAACTTCAGGGATGTCTAGGGCTGGATGTCATAACCACCTCATTAAATGTGTCTGCTTTTTCCAGCCTCATCCTCATCCCTCGCTCCAGCTCCAGGCCCAGGCTGCTTTTAACAAGACAGTGAAGAGTGGCAGTGAAAGGTCTGGCTGGCATCAGACAGTGCTGAATTCAGACACCAGCTGAGCTGAAAACGGCCTGGCTGGGTGACCTTGAGCAAGCAGCCTGCCCTCTCCGAGGCTCAGTTGATTTTCTGGAAGCGGGAAGACGGTGCCTCCTTCCAACAACCGCCATGATGTTTCAGGCTCAGCCCGAAGGGTGAGCAGCCAATAAACAGTGCCGAGAAAGGCCTCTGGCCTGCCAGGTAGAGAAATGACCTGATTCCTTCCAGAAGTTTCCAATGTTTCCAAGCCGATGAGGCTCCTGGGAGACGCCTCCAGATCTTGTAACGTTCAGGGAAGCATGGGCTCTGGTTGCATTAGGGAGGATTTATTTTATTTTTAAAGGAGTTGAGGCCACTCTGCAATCAGAGCCTTCATGGCTGGAGCAGGGAGAGCCGAGGAAGGGTATTATTAATCAAGGCGCTTTAAGGACATGCAAATCAGGAGAAAGCTCAAGTGATTAGGGTGTGATGGGGCCTGCAGTCCAGCCTGTATCCCCATCTGAGAAGAGACAGCTAGAGAGCCAGGCAAGGTGGCTCAGGCCCAGCTGGGGGCGGCAGCCAAGGGGCTGTCATGGGGCTGGGAACTGTGGGCTGGGAGCAAGTGGAGGCGGAGGGAAGGGTCCCTGATGACTGCACTGTCCACGTGGTACTCTGGCTGGGTCCCCGCCTCCCCCACAGCTGCAGAGGGGCTGCTCTGGCAGGATCCCCTGCCTGGCTGGGATAGGCCCCTCTTCCTAAAGATACAGAATGGCTGTTTGGGTGAGAGGGGCCCACTGGCACTGCCGGGGCTCGGGATGGGGAATGTGATGTCAGCGATCCGCGGGATCTTCGGGGTGACAGCCGTACCCCCTGCGTAGGACCCAGGGCTCCACATCTATAGACCTGACCTAAGGAAATATGCGGGCGTGTGCACAAGGATGCCATCTCAGGGACTGCGTATTAATAAAAAGCTGAATCAGTGTCCAGCAAGGCGGGTCGTTCGAGCTGGTTATGGGATGTGTTTACCGTGGACTTTCAGGTCCTCCTGAGAAATGACGACCTAGACGTGGGAAGATGGTTGCAATGTATCGTTCCTCAAAGGAGAAACAAAGCAGGCTGCAAAACACTGGGAACTGTCTGTCCATCTTCGAAAAGCCAGTCATATATCTAGAAAAATCTGGAAGGGTAGCCACAAAAACATCATCAGTAGGTACTTTGGAGAGGGTGGATTTCAGGTTATTGTTACTGTCCCCTTTCATGTTAATTTTTGTGCAATGAACATATGTGTATTTGTAATCAATAAAGCCATCTTCTTTTCTCTTTTTAAGAAAGGTGCTCTCTTTCTTGGCCTCATACCTCCCCCAATCTCCTTAATACAAAATAAAAGATCCCAGTGGACCCTGAGAGAGACAGCCCCGCTGCCCTCTCAGAGGTCTCCTTGCTGGCACAGAGCAGGTCTCCACCACCCAAGGGGCAGGCAGACCAGGTATGGGGGGGTCACTGACAGACCCTCACCCTGCCCCATGCATTTTTTGGATGATACAGGAAAAAAAAAAAAAAGGTACACAGTGATGATTCCATACAAGGTATTGGTATAGGTCCTATGTGGGTCCAAATTCCTTCTCCTAAGCCCCTAAGCCAGAGGCGTTAGGGACTCAGGTTGTTCCGTGTAGAAGTGTAAAACGATGCCTATAGTATAGATTAGGTTACACCTTAAGCAGGGCTGGGGCAGTCCCCATAATCAAACACGCTAATAGCTCTGCAGTGAAATGTACAAATGTTCACATCAAGGGGAATAAATAAAACTATAAATAACTTCCTGTCAACTGAGGTCAGGTTTCACCTCCAGATGAATTTACCACCATCTTAACAAAAGGACTTTGGTTTTTCAGACTTTTTGTTAACTGCAGAATTCCAGTGAGGGGATGGGGACCAGAGGAGGATCAGGGCTCTCAGGCACGTTGGTTTGACTGTCTCCCTGCAGGGTCTCCCCAGCAGCGGGGTGGCTCTGTGGGAGAGCCACTTCCACAGTCACCCAGGGCCCCATACGTGGCTGACTGTTCTGTCATCACCATCTTGAAATTCTCAACACTTGTAATTTTACCACCCTGAATTTTCCTTTTACACAGGGCCTGGCAAATCACGTAGCCAGTCCTGCCAGCATCCAGAGCAAAGTCCAGCACAAGGCAGTTGCTGGATGGATGAATGAATGAATGAATGAATGAATGAATGAATGAATGGTCATCCCCTTCCCTCTCCACTCAGCCCCTTCCTGATTTTCCACTATCCATCAGTGGAGACTCAACAGAGTTCCTGAGTGGCCTGCTCACCTGGAGAGAACGTGATTCCCGCACAGGTCCCTCGGGCACTCAGACCCAAAAGCAGGATTCCAGTGGGGACCCATGGGTTTCTAACTAACACCTCAAGTGATTTGGACACAGCTGGCATTGAAAAGCAGTTGTGGTTGTTTCAGAGGCCAGCTTGCTCTCCCTTCTTTTCTAGCTGTGTGACCTTAGGCAGGTTGCCAAACTTCTCTGAACTTCCCCAAATGGGCAAGGGGTCAACACTCAGTCACCCTTAAACCCTAGCAGGCCATTTAGAAATGAGCCCCTTCCTGCCAGTCATCAAGGAGCACCCTGCGGAAGCTGGGCCCTGAGTCTGTCCTGGTCCCTGTGCATGCGCAGCACACAGCCTGGGGCCAGGAGGGTGGAGGGCTCAGGTGCTGCCTCCTGCATGGGTGGATGGTGAAGAAGGGCTTCGTGAGGACGGGGCAGGGTGGGTAGAGGGCTTCTGCGTGCTAGGCACGCAGTAGGTCCCACGTAAACAGAGCTGTTGCTGTTGGTGTCACACCATCCCCCTGGGGCTGTGGCCTCAGCTGCTGCACCTTCCCCAGCACCGCCCAGCAGTGGGCGGCAGGTGAACCCTGCCAGGGACTAGAGGCCAATGGGGTGGAGGAGGAGGTGGCAGAAGGGGATGAAGGCAGGGGCCTGGTGGACGGAGTCCAGGCACGTCCTGATACCAATTAACGCAGCTTTGGCGCAGGGGGCCTTGGATGGCATTTATCAGCCCGCCGGGGAGGGGCCGGCAAGCTGTCCTCCGGCTGACGGATTAGACAGCGGACAATTAGGTTTCAGGCAGGCGCTCTCCCTCTCCCTCTTCTCTCTCTCTCCCGCTCTCTCTCTCTCTCTCTCTCTCTCTCACACACACACACACACACACACTCCTTTCTCCATCAGTCTGCAAGGCCCAGCAACAGAGCCCAGCTGGGTCTGCTGAGTCCCCAGTGGTAGGAACAAAATAGACATAGGGCCCCCTCCCTGAGGGGAAGGGTCCTCAAAGAGAAGAAGGGAGCCCCAGGGACTTCCCCACCCAGAGCTCTGCCTGTGGGGATCACAGCTCAAGACCCCACAGTCTCAACCCCAAGCATCGCTTCCAACAGGACGAGGAGTGGGGGCGTTCATGAGCAGTTAACTTGCAGGAGACAACGGCGATGGTGATTTCCAAAGCTGAGGACACGGACCTGGGCCAACTGGGGGTCTGTTCCTCCCCTGAGGAATGGACTCTCCCCTTCGCAATCAGAGCCTTTGATCTACGGGTCACAACAGGAGCGATGCGTGAGGCAAGGACAGCAGCGTCGAGGAGCTTCTCAAAGCTGCAGGAAAAGTCCTCAAGATTCTAGAATGTTCGGCACTGCAGATGCTCTGGGATGAGTCAAGAATGCTAAGAGGGGCCGGGCTCGGTGGCTCAAGCCTGTAATCCCAGCACTTTGCCCGGTGACAGGCGGATCACGAGGTCAGAGATCGACCATCCTGGCTAACACCGTGAAACCCCGCCTCAAAAATACAAAAACTAGCCGGGCGAGGTGGCTGGATGCCTGTAGTCCCAGCTACTCGGGAGGCTGAGGCAGGAGAATGGCGGGAACCCGAGGTATGGAGCTTGCAGTGAGCTGAGATCCGCCACTGCACTCCAGCCTAAGCGGCAGAGCCGACCGCCTCAAAAAAAAAAAAAAGAATGCTAAGAGGGAAGGATGTCCCGAGCCCTGCTTTGGGAAACACAGAATCAGGTGAGGCCCTCAGGCAGCTGGCACCCATGGCTGTAGGTTGTGTCTCCGTTCTGCCGCGAAGGCAGGCTCAACCTCTCCGAGGGGTTGCAGATGCTGTGGCCACCGGTGGCTGCAAGGCCTTCCCGCTAAGACCATCCCAGGCGCCGGACACTGGGCAGGCTCAAAGCTGAGCTCATCAACCTCCCCACACAGGCAAATGGCACCACTGTCACTCCAAAGCCCTGTCCAGAAAGCTGGATTTTGGCTTCATCTCTTTCTCTTCCTCACCTTTCACAGCCTTCACCGTCATCAACTCCTGTCCCTTGACCTCTAAGACAGCTTTCAAACCCACTCTCCTCCGGGTCCCCATGACCACCACCCTCACCCAGCCTGACCCCAGCCACCACATCTTGTCCAGATGCTTCCTCAGCTCCCAGCCTTTCCTCCTACTCCAGTTCCCCACGCAGCAGTAGAGGTGTCATCTAAAACCCCCCCAGTCTTGCCACACCCCTGCTTCAGAGTCCTCCTTGGTTCCCACTCCCGCCCACCTCAGGAGGAAGTCCCAGCACCTGACTGCAGCTTCCAGCTTTGTCTTCCCACCTATGCTGGGGTCACTGGCTTCATTCATTCTTCACACTCGGCAATGATCTTGTTTATTTATTTGGTCAGTTAGTTGATGTTAGCTCCCCTCCATCTTCCACCAGAACATCATTTGAAAGGACAGATCTTGGGCCGGGTGCGGTGGCTCAAGCCTGTAATCCCAGCACTTTGGGAGGCCAAGACGGGTGGATCATGAGGTCAGGAGATCGAGACCATCCTGGCTAACACGGTGAAACCCCGTCTCTACTAAAAAATACAAAAAAAAACTAGCCGGGTGAGGTGGCGGGCGCCTGTAGTCTCAGCTACTCGGGAGGCTGAGGCAGGAGAATGGCATGGACCTGGGAGGCGGAGCTTGCAGTGAGCTGCGATCCGGCCACTGCACTCCAGCCTGGGCGACAGAGCGAGACTCCGTCTCAAACGAAAAAAAAAAAAAGAAAGGACAGATCTTTTGTTTTTTTGAGACAGGGTCTCATTCTGTTGCCCAGACTGGAGTGCAGTGGTGTGATCATGGCTCACTGCAGCCTCTACCTCCTGGACTCAAGTGATCCTCCCACCTCAGCCTCTTTAGTAGCTGGGATTACAGCTATGTGACACCATGCCTGGCTAATTTTTTTAAAAATTTGGAGGGAAGCCAAGGTGGGCAAATCACCTGAGGTCAGGAGTTCGAAACCAGCCTGACCAGTATGGTGAAACTCTGTCTCTACTAAAAATACAAAAAATTAGCCAGGTGTGGTGGTGTACACTCATAATTCCATATACTTGGAAGGCTAAGGCAGGAGAATTGCATGAACCCAGGAGACAGAGGTTGCAGTGAACCAAGATCGTGCCACTGCACTCCAGCCTCGGCGACAGAGCGAGACTCTACGTCAAAAAAATTTTTCTTTTTTTTTTGAGATGAGTTCTCACCATGTCACCCAGGCTGGTATTGAACTCCTGGGCTCAAGCGATCCTCCCACCTCGGCCTCCCAAAGTGCTGGGATTATAGGCATGAACCACTGAGCCTGGCCCTGGCAGATCTCTTTTGCTCACCCTTGTCAGCATCTGTCACCTTGTTGGAACTCTCTGCACCTGTGGAGTGAGCGAGGACATGGGTCCCACCCTACAGGCTTGTCCCTCAATGCTGCTCTCTCAGACTCCCCATGAGGACCACACCCCACGGCCGGCTCTTTCCTGAAGACCACACTTGTCTCGCTCTCTGTCCCAATGTCTGTGATGCACCCAGGCTCATCACGCCACCCTTTAGCTGCCAGCTCCTGCTCCCACCTCCAACCTCAGCAGAGAGGCCACTCCGTCCCGCACGTACCAGCTGGACCCATCCACCCTGCACAGCCACTGAGGCAGGGTGGCCAGCTCACTCATTGGGCTCTCCTACCCGACAGAGGCTTCCTGGGGCCACCTCCTTCACACTGCCAGGCACACAGTAGGTGCTCAATAAATATCTGTCTAACAAAGCTACTGAGCCCAGAACCCTGGCTCCAACCCCAGCACAGCTTCTACCTTCCTCTGGCCTGGGCTCCCATCTGCCTGGGCTCCCAGGGGCCGGGGGCCAGTGTGGATATGACCAGGTACCAAGCTGAGTGAAACAGACAGAAGGTGCTCTGGGGACACCTGTAACTGGGGACTTTGCACTGGAAAGGGGGCAAAGGCTTCTGGAATGAGCTGGGCTTTGACGGGCAAGAGGACAGGCTGGGGAGAAAAAGAAGAGAATCTTGATTTAGTTTTATGTTTTTAGAGACAGGGTCTGTGTATGTTGCCCAAGCTGGTCTCCAACTCCAGGCCTCAATGGATCCTCCTGCCTCAGCCTTCTGAGTAGCCTGGATTACGGCGTGGGTCACCACATTTGGCTCTAAAGAGCAGACTCTTACATTAATTAATGAACAGTTGCATGCTGGACACTGTGTCTGGCACTTTATACAGGTTCACGTGTTCAATTCTTGTCACAGTCTTTTGAATAAAGGTTTACCTCCACTTTCCAGAAGGGTGGCTGCAGAGGCATGAAGCCACTTGTCCCGGATCCCACAGCTGCCTGCAGCAGATCCCAGGCGTGGCCGGTCCCAGGGCCCTTGTCCTTTCGCTATCTACCTTGCCACCATCTGCGTGCCAGCTTCTACCCAGGCAGCATCCACCTCACTGGTGTCTGGGCAGAGGGAAGCGCTGTGGGCAAAGGCCCAGGGGCTGGATGGAGCCTGCTGAGTGGGAGGCAGAACACACCTAAGAAGGTTGAGAATTAAATCTCCAAAAGTCAGCAGCAAAAGCCTGGGGGAAAGTGGGCTGGTCCCTTGCCCTCTCTGTGCCTCGGTTTCCTCATCTGTAAAATGGGGACATAATAGTACCTACTTCATAAAAAGGATAAATATCTTAAAGCACTCAGAATGGTGCCTGGCACAGATAAAGCATTGTAGAAACAGTTTCAATGAAATAAACGTGGTAGGAACATGGTGGGCCTGAGTCCAGGCAGAAGGCTGAGGAGCTCTCCGACTGTCGCTGGACCGGGAGGCTTGGCAGGCCCTTGGCCAGCTGCGGGTGGGCAGCCATGCTTTTCTTCCCCTGCCCGTAGGCAGGTCTTTGGAGAACTCTGGAGCGGCTCCATGAGGCCTCCAGGCCTGAGGACCACAGGCAGCCCACTCTCCCCTGGTTATCGGAGGCTGGAGCTGCAAGGAGGTCCCTGGGCCTCACTCCCTTCTGGATCCAGGGTGGGAGAGGAGTAAGCATCCTTCTTCCCTTCACTCGAATGAGCCACATGTGCACCCAGGCTCCCGGGTCAGACTCCTAGGAAATGAGTGGGGGTGAGGAAGGTCCCCGGAGGATTATGGGTGGTTGGGGTTGGGGGGTAATTTCCCCTTCAGGACCCACCCCAATTAAGGTCCGTAAAATCATCAAGACACCCCAAGGTGGAGGGGTGGCGGGAGATCTTGACTAGCGTCACAAGGTTGTGTGTTTTTGTTTGGTTTTGTTTTGAGCCTGGGTCTCACTCTGTCACCCAGGCTGGAGTACAGTGGTGCAATCTCAGCTCACTGCAACCTCCGCCTCCCGGGCTCAAGCGATCCTCCCATCTCAGCCTCCCCAGCAGCCCCTGTTGCTTTTCTTAGACCTGACAGAATCACCAAGGTCCCCTAAGCACGTGTGCTGTGATGAGTGATGCCATCTCACCAATGGGGAAACTGAGGCCCAGAGAGATGCTGTTTGCTGGGGCTTCACAGATAACCCTACTCATCCTTCAGGTCGGCCTTAAACATAGTGGTCTCAGGGGAGGCTGCCCTGACTCTCTGGTGGAGCTCAGGGCCCTGTTCCACTCTCGCACACATCCTGTAGTTCTCCTTCAGGGTCGGAGGACAAAGACAATGAACCAGCTCGATGTTTCACTGTCTTCACTGTCTGCCTCCCTCTCTGGACTGTGAGTTCTCCAAGGGCTGGCAGTGTGTCTGTGCACTCAAAATCGAACCCCAGAGCCCAGGCAGGCCGGGCCCGTGGTGGGTAGGTGCTCACTGTTTGTTTGTTGAATGAATGAGTGAGTGAATGATGGAGTCAGAATGAAAACATACAGTCTGCCAGGCACAGTGGCTCACTCCTGTGATCCCAGCACTTTGGGAGGCTGAGGTGGGCAGATCGCTTGAGCCCAGGAGTTTGAGACCAGCCTGGGTACCATAAGACGACCCCATCTCTACAAAAAATACTAAAAAATTAGCCGAGCATGGTGGCTCACACCTGTAGTCCCAGATACTCAGGAGGCTGAGGCAGGAGAATCACTTGAACCTGGGATGCAGAGGTTGCAGTGAGTGGAGACCACGCCACTGCACCCCAGCCTGGGCCACAGAGCAAGACTCCATCTTAAAAAGGGAAGGGAAGGGAAGGGGAGGGAAGGGGAGGGGAGGGGAGGGGAGGAGAGGGGAGGGGAGGAGAGGGGAGGGGAGGGGCCTTTAGGAAATCCTGCACAGGTACTGATTTGCTCTGTTAATTCCTCCAATGGGAAAGGGGTGTTGCTAGAGGCAGGAGGCACAGTCATGACACAGGGATCAGGGATTCGACCCCAACAGGCCAAGGTCAAAGGCAGAGATCAGGAAGTCAGATCCCACAGAGGACTGTGGCCGTGTCCCCCGGCCCTCTGCAGGTCCCCTGGCCCAGAGCCCTCTCCTCCCGCTGCCCCCTGATGTTTCTCCAGTCCCTTCCCCTCTGTCTCATCACTCTGTCCACCTCATCTGTGGTGCCTAAAAATCCCCTCTTGAGCTGTGGGTGTCATCCTTGTCTGATCACTGCCTCCCCCACCACGCACACGGCCAACCCCAAATACAGAGCTTCCACAAAGCCCCTTATTAAGAAATTGGTCAATTTCCTGCTAATTAAAATAAATACTATGCCACATTAAAGGCCAATTAATTTTCAGAGCTGCCAGGGAAACATCGTCTGGAAAATGTCCACCCGCCGCCCCACCCCCTCCTCAGCAAAGGGCAGCCACATGGCCCCCAGCAGCAGCGGGGAGGGCCTGGTGGGTCCCCAGCTTCCAGCAGGGTGGGGAGGAAGGGATGACCAGCTGTGGACCCGCAGGCGAGTGGAGCTTCCTGTTCCTGCGGGGACTCCACTCACTCAGCCCAGGAGCTCTGAGACCCCATGCCTTCCCAGGAAACCCAGGCCCTGAGGCCAGGTCTGCCTGGCTCACCTCACAATCAGGCGAGCACTTTCTCCAGAACTGCATCCTTAGTTGGTGAGGACGATGGACTTCTGTAAGGCCTGCGCTCACCAGGCTCTGCATCCCGAAGTTATCTCACTGAGGGGCACAGCAGAATGCAGAGAGACGCGCCATTGCTCCCATTTGGCAGATGGGCAAGATGAGGCCCAGAGACACCAAGCCCCTCTCTTGTATCACAGCTTCTGGGGGCAAAGCAGGATGTACGCCTGGTCCTGCCTGACTATACCCAGAGAAACTTGCGGCAGACCCTTCCCCATCACACACTGTCCTCCCACACCAGCACAAAGGTCAGGGGAACTGCTATGTCTGCATAAAAGCAAATGTCATCAGTTGGATTTGTTCAAGGTGAGGCTTACCTGCTTCCTAATCATATCAAAAGCTCCCGTTGATGGGAGTGTCAGGGACGTGCCAGGAGTCCTGCCAGGCACTGACCAGTTGTCATCTCACCGAATCCTCACCAGCATCACGCAGCTCAGCGAGGTTAGGTAACACACCCAAGGTCACACCGCCTGCCCACAAATTAGTCACGGCAATTTCCTGTCTTCAAGGTCCAAGTTTTGCTGTTCCCTCAAGCTCAAAGCCAAGGTCTTCTCCTGTCCTGAGAGGACATCGAGCCATAGACAGAATGCTGGGTTCCTGGTGTGACCTCTGACAAGCCTCTTTGCCTCCCTGGGCCGCAGTTTTCTCATCTGCCAAATGGGAGGGCTGGACTGACTACTCCCTCGGACTCTGTTTAACTCGAGCATCCTGCAGGGGCCCTCAACCTGGGGCAGGTGGGGTCGGAGGGCAGATGGCCAAGAGCAGAGCCAGATGGGAGCAACAGCCTTCCCCCTGCCAGGACAGGGAGACCTGGCTGCCTCACAGTGAGAGGTCTGGCAGCCAGGGAGGGTTGTGGGGACAAGGGCCTGGCCAGGGCTGGCCACGGAGGACAGTACCCCCACCTCCAGCTGCCCCTGTGCTGCAGACAACTCTCAGGGTGACAAGAGTGGCATCCTGATCCCAGCAGCGCCTGTAGGACGGAGCACCTGCTGTCCACCCACCCCCTGCCACTTGCTCTCCCTTCCTTGCCCAATCCCAGGAGCTCAATGCCTGCTCAGAGCAGGAATAAGAGGCAGGGGAGGGGCAAGGAGAGGAAGGGGTCATTAGGGGCCTTGCTGATCCTTCGTGGGGCCTCCATGTCCCCATCCCTCACGCAGAGCACTAACTTGGAGGCCGAGCATTTCATCAAAGTGAAGCGTCTCAGGCCGGCATCGTTGGAGAAGTGCTGAGGCGTCCCGTTTCTCCTTGAGGCTAAGGAAGGAGAACACAGATTCGGAGCGGAGCGCGATCTGCCATCCCCGAGCCGAGCACGCCCCCCGTGTTGGGGATTGATTGCTTCCATCCTTCAGCCCACTCTATGGAGCACCCACCGTGTGACAGGCGCGGCGCTGGGCACCGAGGACAAGAAAATGAATAGGCCACGACAGGCGCGCCTGAGAAGTCGCAGAATCAGACGGGAGACAGACCCGATGCCACACACCAAGCTCTGAATGCACACAGGACACTGAGTAACTCCTTGGGGGTGAGGGGGTTCCCAGGGCACCCGACAACTGACAGAGTCTGGAAGTGGCCTGGAGGGGAAAGGGCATTCCTGGTGGGGGCACAGCAGGAGCAAAGGCCTAGTGGAGTGAAAAAGACCAGGGAGTGTTGAGGGAACAGAGAGCAGCTTGGTGTTGGGGCGGCATCAGCGGGTGGAGCTGGAACCGATGCGAAAGGAGAGGCTCACTGGGGTTCAGGTGGCCAGGACCTTCTGCGCCACGCTCTGCCAGTTACAGCCAGCAGTGGTGGTAAGCACAGCCACCTGGCATTGAACAGTGACAGTATGGCCAGCACTGTGCTAAGCTCATCTCAGTCACTCTCTTACCATATCCTCCAATGAGCCCATGAGGCCCAGAGACGTTAGGCGAGTTGCCAGTGGTCACACAGCTGAATAGTGGCCAGGCTGGAACTTGGACTCAGGCTCCCAACTCTCACCCACCAGCATGTGCTGCCTCTGAGGAGTTTGGGCTTCCCCTTCAGGGCAACTGGGAGCCATGAGGGATTTTTAAGGGGGGTGGGTAGCACAGTCTCAGTGCTCCGAATCCCCAAGTCACGTTCGTGGAGAACCCGCGGTGTCCACCTGGGAGACATGGTCTGTCTGTTTGCAGGGTCTCAGGTTCACCTTGGCCTCCCTGGGAGCTGCCCTGGTCTTCTCCATGCTCCTCCCTGAGTACTGGGGCTTGGCCTGCGTCTTCTACCCCAGTCCGTGCTGCTCCTGGGTTCCAGCCTTAGGGCCGGGTCACTGCTACCAGGGCCTCTTCAGAACCCAGGTGCCTACCTGTCAGGGTCTCAGCCCCTCCAACACTACCTGGGGCCCCCACATTGCCCGCCCTCTCTTCCCTCCTTTCCTTGCTTGGGGATAGCACCTAGGATGTGGGGTGCACAGGGATGTGCCCCCTGATGCAGCTGGACAGCCCTCAGGAAGATCCAGCAGCGGTGGCCTCTCTTTGCTCTTCCCCACTTCCTCTCGACTCCCTCTGCCCACCTAGCTTTCACACTGGGCACTGGATTGTTCCTTCCCACCAACTTCCCTCCAGGGCCCCGCTTTCATTCTGCTCCCCTGACCCCAGGTCTCAGCATTGCAGGCATCACAAAACGGTGGATTCCAGAGGCTCCAAAACACTTCCACCCTCCAAGCACCCACCGAGCATATGGAGAAGCTGAGGCCCAAGCAGGGCCAATGGCAGAGCAGCTGGAAGCCCAGTTCTCCTGTGCTCTCACCGCAGCTCCAGCTCCTGGTCAGCCGCCCACCAGGCATCTGCTGAGTGCTGTGCGTTTCCATATAGGGGCATCTCACGCTTGGTCCTCACTCCAGCCCAGAGCAGGCTGGGTTAAAACAGGAAGGCTGGGCTGTCCAGTTCTAGCTCCTAAAAATGCAGTGAGTCGCATTTTGGCATCTCTGTCTTGCAAACAGGTAAAACGAGGCAAGCAGTAGCTCAATGACTTGCTGTCCCTGGTCATGTGTCAGGCAACCACAGTCACACAGTCACAAGGGTCTCCAGAAATCCTGCCTATTTTTAGTGTTAGGGTCAGGAAATGCCTTAGTATAGACTACTCTCCCTGTACCCATGGCAGACATTACTAATTGATCACAGCACTCTTTTCCTGTAAGCTCTGATGTAGACTCAGAATCGTCAACACAGCCTCTATCAACTGTGGAGCTGGCAGTCAAGGTGACACCTGTTCACTGCCCTCCCTGGACAGCAGGATCCAGTCTTATCTAGTATCTTCCCAGCACTTGGCTCAGGCCCCAACACATGGCACAGATCACAATAATAAACTTTTTTTTTTTGAGATGGAGTTTTGCTCTTGTTGCCCAGGCTGGAGTGCAGTGGCATAATCTTGGCTCGCTGCAACCTCTGCCTCTGGGGTTCAAGCAATTCTCCTGCCTCAGCCTCCCAAATAGCTGGGATTACAGGCGCCCACCACCACGTATGGCTAATTTTTGTATTTTTTAGTAGAGACGGGGTTTCACCATGTTGGCCAGGCTGGTCTTGAACTCCTGACCTTAGGCGATCTGCCCGCCTCAGCCTCCCAAAGTGCTGGAATTACAGGTGTGAGCCACCGTGCCTGGCCACAGTAATAAACTTTAAAAATTTTTTTTGAGACGGCATTTTGCTCTTGTTGCCCAGGCTGGAGTGCAATGGTGTGATCTCGGCTCATTGCAACATCTGCCTCCCGGGTTCAAGGGATTCTCCTGTCTCAGCCTCCCGAGTAGCTGGGATTACAGGCATGTGCCACCACACCTGGCTAATTTTGTAGTTTTAGTAGAGATGGGGTTTCTCCATGTTGGTCAGGCTAGTTTCGAACTCCCGACCTCAGGTGATCTGCCCGTCTCGGCCTCCAAAAGTGTTGAGATTACAGGCGTGAGCCACCGCGTCCGGCAGTAATAAACTTTTATTGAGTGAGTGGGTGAACAAATGGTAACCACTGAATGAATGATGCCTCCCAAAGCCAGTGGCTCTAACCAGCTTCTTTTGTAGCAAAACACGATAGCAATAATTATAACAGTGTAACGCCCCCAGCAGCCGACGCTTCCCGAGTCTCTAAGGTGTTTCATCTGAGCTGATGGACAACTCTGGGATGCCATTTCCCCAGGGTCACAGATCGCAGGACAGAGCCAGGCCCCGCCCCTGATCTCCTGCTTCTGAGTCCAGTGCTCTGCCCCAGCTCCCACCTCTGCTAGTCCCACTGCGGCTTGTCTGGGTCAGTCAGAGTGGACCTGGACCTCAATCCGGGGACCCTGCCGGTGTTGGCAGCAGATCCCAGGGACCGGAGTGGGAAGGGGTTCTCGGGGCAGTAGTTAGTTGGGTGCTTCCTCACCTGCTTGGAATTGTAGAAATACACAACAGGAGGCGCCACAATGCACCACCTTTGCCATGACCTGACCCCCCACCCCAAAATTCATATGTCAAGATATAATCTGCCCCAAGCATGGTGGCTCACGCCTGTAATCCCAGCACCTTGGGAGGCTGAGGCAGGTGGATCACCTGAGGTCAGGAGTTCCAAACCAGCCTGACCAACACTGTGAAACTCTGTCGCTACTAAAAATGCAAAAATTAGTCAGGCATGGTGGCGCACACCTGTAATCCCAGCTACTCGGGAGGCTGAGGTGGGAGGATTGCTCGAACCCAGGAGGCGGAGGCTGTAGTGAGTCAAGATCACGTCACTGCATTCCAGCCTGGGTGACAGAGAGAGACCCTGTCTCAAAAACAAGCACACACACACACACCATTCTCTGCAATGTGTATTAAGAGGTGAGGCTTCTGGGAGGTGATGAGGTCATGAGTGCTCCATCCTCACGAACGGGATTCGCACTCTTAGGCAAGAGGCCTGGGGAGCCTGCTTGCCCCTTCCACCACGTGAGAACAAGGCTATAAGGCACCATCTGTGAGGAAAGGGCCCTCATCAGACACCGAATCGGCAGGCACCTTGATCTTGGACTTCCCAACCTCCAGAACTGTGAACAATAAACTTTTTTTTAATCAATAACCCAGTCTAAGGTATTTTGTCATAGCGACCGAATGGACGGGGACACCCTTTTTTGAACAGGTAGAAGAGAGTGGCCCCCAGAAAGTGTGATCTGCCCAAGGTCACCTGGCGAGCTTGGCTGAGGAAGGTGTGCAGAGCCCAGTGTCAGAGCCTCCCCCCTGAGACGCCCGAGACACCCTCTCCTCTCCTAACGCCCTGTCCACTTGGGCTTAGTTGCTTTGCATCCTTTTGAGAATCTGAGTCCCTCGGAGGAAGGAACCTGGGCACCTCACATAAGGCTTGGCTCAAGATGGGTGTTCAGTAAACACTGAATGGACAGATGGGCAGAAGGAAGGAGACAAGGAAAGGAGGAAGGGAGGGAATGGGTAAGTGAGTGGATTCATGGATGGGTGGAAGCCAGGGAGGGAGGATGAGTGACTGGGAGAGGATGGATGGATAGAAGGATGGATGGATGGATCATGGATGGATGGATGAAAGGAAGCAAGCCAGCATGGATGGAACGAGTGATGGAATTGATTGTTCCTTGTCCCCTGCACCTGGAGGCCTCCAGTGACTCAGCCACAGAGGTCAGGAAGCTGGAGACATGAGCAGGCGGCTCACTCCATAGTCCCCTCCCCCTCCCCACCCGATATTTTCATTAGGACACATCTGCTGCACCTGGCCCCTCGGCCCCTGCCCTGCGAAGCTGCAGACGCTTCTGCTGGCTTTATTAAGGACCTATTAACCCAGCGGCTCTAGGCAGGGCTAACTATGCTGTCACTGCAGACGCTGGTTTGGTAGAGAGCCTCAGAAGGTCTCAGTAGGGAGGGCCAGGAACCTAAGGTTACAGTGAGGTCTTTAGAGCTGCACAGGCCTGCCTGGTTTAATCCCAGTTCTTCTGCTAATTGGCTGTGTGGCCTTGGGCAACTTATTCCCATCTCCAAACGGCAGCTTCCCCACCTATAAAAGGGTCATAACGGGCTTGTTTGAGGATCCACTGAGCTAAAGCATTACAACACCTAGCCCAGAGTAAGCACTTGTTATAACCAGCAGCATATCCGAGGACCACCTGGGAGCCAGGTCCAGGATGGAGTGCTCACACACAGCAGCCCCCATCTTTGGGATCAGGCAGGCGCTGTGACCCACCCTATTTCATGGATGAGGAAACTGAGGATAACAGGAGATGAAGCGATTGGCCAAAGCCACCGTGCCAGGCAGTGACAGGGCTGAGATTCAAACGTGGGCCGTGGAGACCGTGACTGGGCCACTTCCTGCCGGCTACTGAGCAGGAACAAAGGCCAGGGCGGGAGGGCGGGGCTGGAGGGGCGCTTCTCCCACCAGCTCCTCGGAGGTGACAGCGCGGAGGAGGGGAGGGGAGGCTGGGACAATCACGCTGATTTACAGCTTCCAGCGGGATTAACTGCACCATCTGGAGGCCACGCGTCCACCCGGGTGTGTTAGGAACCCCAACCCTTTGGTGTAAATGGCAGGGGGAGACGTGGTGGATGGCAGATCAGCTGTGAGATGCCAGGTTGACTGTGGGGACCATGTGGGGCCCACCTGGCTTTCTTCAAGTCCCCATCTACCCCCGAGGATGTCTCCCACTGAGGGGGCTGGATCTGCACCAGACTATGAAGATTCCAGAATGGCTGGATCCAAGGGTTCAAATACAAAGGGAGAGCTGTGGCCTGAGCCACCAAAAAGTACAGGGGGTGAACAGGAAGGGCAGGGGAACAACAGAGACAGGAGCAGCACCTGGACACTCGCTCTCAGGGGTGTGCGACAGCGACTGCACCACCTTCCAGCTGCGTCCCCGGCAAGTGGCTTCACCTCTCTGAGGCTCTGTCCCCTCATCTGTGAAACTGGAATCATCATGGTCTTTACCTCACTTGGTTTTTTGAGGCTCGAATCAGATAAGGAAATGTACAAACCTCAGTGGAGTGCCTGGCACTGAGTAAGTTCACAATTAGTGGCAGTTGTGATTATTATCCCATTTGCCAGATGAGAAGACTGAGGCTCAAAGCAGCTCAGGGACTTGCCTCGGATTACACAGCGGGTTGGCGGCAGAATCCCTGGCCTCTGCTTCTCATGACCCCAGTCCGGTGCTCTTTTCCTGGAGGCTGGACCAAAGAAGAACCTGCCTTGGGATACGGCCAGTCCCAGAGTGTCAGAGAACCAAGGTGGCCATCCTGGGTCACACCAGCTCCAACGACAGCTTCCATGTTCTAGCACCTACTGTGCACCAGACACCATGCCACGAGCTTGTGTGCACCACCTCCAGAAGCTATCACCATCTGTGATGGGGGCACTGCGCTGTCCCTGTCATCCAGATGCACAATCTGTGGCTTCAGAAGAGCCGGGATCCACCGCCAGGACTGTCTGGTCCTGGAATCCTCGTTCTCAGCACAGGCTACTGCCCGCTGAGCCAAGGTGGGGCTTCTCTAGACTGTAGCAACAGCTCCCAGGCGCCTTCTCCCCATGTGTTCATCTTCTCCTTCAAGGAGAGATGGCAATATGACACCCAGACCGCCACCGTGGACCCTAAGTCTTCTGGATACCAGACAAGTTTCCCCTGCAGGGCTGGGTTCCTTTCTCACATCTGGAAAGGGGGAGGGAGGAGGGAAGAATAAACATCAGTCCTAGCCCCTCCCTCCCTTCAGCCAGCACAGGGCTGCAGTGGGGGCCCAGGCTGCTAGGCGATGGTGGCCGGGAGGTTTGAAGCATGCGGTCCCCCTTCCCCGCACACCCTCCCTCCATTCCCATCTGGTCAGCCTGCTCGCTGAGAGTTGAAGTCCGCCTTGTACAAAAAACAAAAGCCTCCCCTTTCCAATGTAGAAAGCCCCAGAGACCCGGGCCACTCCGCTTGCCTTCTCTCTTGGCCAGTGTGGCCAGGATAGGGGCCGGGGAAATGACAGCTGCCCTGTCCAGGGGAGAGACATCCCAGTCCTTGGCTTGGGTCCACTCTGGGGCCATACCCCAGGAGCAGTCCGCGGAGCCTGGACCCGCTGACTCCCACCGGCCGCCGCCGGGAGCAGGGCCAGATGGGGCGGCTCCGGCTCCCGCCTCGCACGGCAGCCCAGGCTCCGTGATCCCTCCCCCTGGGACCTCCCGGCCTGGCCATCCGAAATGACCCTTGCCCCTTCCCCACAGAAGCCCAGACCTCTGACCCTTATTAAAAACAAACCAAACAAAATCTGGAGAGAAAAAAAATTCTCCACAAACAGCCTGAGAGATGATCGCGTGCCCCCGGCGCACGTACACACACCCCAGCCTCAGCCACGTGAGGCCACCTCCACACAAACACGCTGCTGGAGGGCGCGTTTTGTTTATGAAACGTCCAGGTTGCTCTCAACTTTGGGAGGGGTGTGGACTGTTTTGAGAGTTTTCTGCTGGATGAGGGAGCCTGGGGGCGGCAAGGACGTATTTTCCGCTTTATGCTTTTTACTGGTTCAATCCGGGGAGGGGGATACGTGAACAAAAGGACAGGAAACCCAGGAAGGTGCCCCGGGGCAGCACCCCCACCCCCAGGGGAGGTCCGGCTCCGGGAGGGCAGCCCCGGGGCCTGGGAAGCCCGGACTGGGCCTGAGCTCCGGAGGGGAGCGCTGGTGGCCCGCGTCCCCTCGGCGTCACCGCACTGGGCCCAGGGTCTGTCGCTCCGAAAACGTCTGGGACCGCTGAGCCGGGGTCCCTGCCCCCTCCTCTTCCGGCCTACAGCGCCTGGAAACCAAGGAATCCGCCCGGAACAAAGGCGGAGAGGCTTTCCAAAGGCAAACAAGGAACGATTTGGCTTTTCCCTCCCCCCGCCCCCGAACCACCACCCAAGCGGGCGGCCAGGGCAGGTCTGGGGGTCGGGGTGGCCCCGGCGCGGCGGCGGGACACTCCCGCGACGGCCAGACACTCCCGCGAAGCCCTCGTGGGCCAGACCCCGCTGCGCATGCGCGGGTTGGGGCGCAGGAGGCCGCGGCCGCCCGCGCAGCCTCGCTCTGGCCCGGTCTCCGAGGCAACGGGCTCGGGGGGAGGGGCCGGGTGGCGCGGGCCGCAGCGGCTGCTATTTCTGCCGCTTCCTGTTCCTCGCGGCCACGTCGCCATGGCAACGGTGTTACTCACCGCGGCCGCTTCCCGGCTCGGCTGGCGCGCGTGACCCCGGCCGCTCGCGCCCCCTCGTCTCTCACTTGCTGTGTTTTCCCCTTTTCCCCCGGGCGTCCTCCTCCTCCTGCACCCCGGGCCCCCCAAGCAGCGCGGCCCGGTGCCCCCCACCCTTCCCCCTCCTCCCCCGTGTCCACGGCCCGGGACGTGGGGGAGGGAGATTGATGGGGGACGCTTATTAAAAAACATTGTAACCGTTTCCGTTTTTATTACGTTGACAAGGGAGCGTTATTTACTGTTATTGTTTGCCGAGCGGGCCGTGCCGGATCGCGGGCGGCCCCCGGGGAGCTCACCTTCAGGCCGCGGCGGGCGGGGGCTGGGACGGGGGGCAGGGCGCGAGCAGGGGGCATCGGGCGGCCGCGCACCCCGGGGCCCTGCCCCTCGCCCCTTCCCCCGCCAGCCCGGCCGGGCCCCGCGGCGGGGCGCGTTGGCGCGGGGAGGGACTGCAGAGGCCCGGTGACTCGCGTTGAAGGAGAAAGGCAACAAAAAATAAAAAAGGAACAGATGACTTCATTCTCGGGAAGGCTCCGTCCTACACGGACCAATTTCCTGGGGACTGTGGTGGAACAGCCCCGCTGCCGTTGGAAGCACTTAAAACTAAACCAGATAAAGACCAGAACATTCTGGGCGCTGCTGAACCAAGCCAGGGCAGGCTGCCAGGGCATGCGATTTCTGGCCACGTGGGGAGGTGGGTGGCCTCCCTCCACCCTCGAAGGGCGCCTGGCTTCCAGTGTCCCAGGATTGAGGGACTTGTGGGGAGGTGTCCACTGGGATCAGAGGAGCCTGAAGGACGCCCCCCACCCCCAAGCCCCTGCTGGGATGTTAATGTCATCCTGCTAATTAAAGTTGGTGATTCTGTCCCTAACTCAGCTCCCCACTCTTGGACATTATCAGCTCAAATGCAAACAGTTGCTGTTCTGGACAGGGAAGCCAGAGCAAAAAGGCCTCTGCAGTACACACGTAACATGGGTTCAGAAAAAAAAAAAATATTGGCCGGGCACGGCCCTCCGGTAATCCCAGCACTTCGGGAGGCCAAGTCAGGAGGATCACTTGAGGTCAGGAGTTCAAAACCAGCCTGGTCAACATGACGAAACCCAGTCTCTACTAAAATACAAAAATTAGGCATGGTGGCGCACGCCTGTAATCCCAGCTACTCGGGAGGCTGAGGCATGAGAATCACTTGAACCTGGGAGGCAGAGGTTGCAGTGAGCTGAGATCATGCCACTGCACTCCAGCCTGAGCGACACAGCAAGACTCCATCTCAAAAAATAAAAATAAAAAAATGTTTACACTTACAAGCAGCTCCTAGTGAACAACCCTGATTTTGGAAACAACTTTCAGAGACCCCCTTCAGCCTGTTTTATGTTTTCTTTTTCTTTTTCTCTTCCAAGGACACGCGGTTAGCCTTTGGTCACCGAGGCCTTTGCCCTTGCAAGATAAATGATCTTCCGCTCTGTTCCCAGCACCAGCCGCTCTCAGCCACACAGCCCTACCTGAATGTGTGAACCAAAGTCACCGGTTCCAAGAAGAAAGAGTATCCCCCATCCCCGCCCCACCTCTACCCCTACCCCAGCGCTTGTGGAGTGTAAGACAGAGGTTCTCAGCCCTGAGATATGGACAGGCACAGGCCTTGGGCAAGCCTATACCTCCCTCCACTCCAAGTCACCAGCACTCACCCCACAGGCTGACCGTCCAAGCAGAGCTCTCTGGCAGCTGGTGGTGGGTTTAGAGGGTTTAGCTGATGTGAGAGTCGGGGCCCTGGGCAGTGATTGTGACAGAAATGATAATAGACACCCAGTGTCACAGAACCCTACATCTGTGAGGACTTTGGAGATTACCCAGACCAATTACCTCCCCATCTTGTTTTACAATTGGGCAAACTGAGGCCCAGAGAGGGGAAGGAGATGGGGGTAAGATGTGCCACCAGCTGGTGATAGAGCCTAGATGGGACCATGGCGTTGTGCCTCCCATTCAGGTGCTGGTCGCCCCACTCTTTCATCTGTGGAATTATCTGTATGATCAGAAGTTTGGGGCTGGGGACAGGGTAACCGTCAGGCAGGGGCCACTGACGCCAGACTGCCAGGGTTCAAATTCTTACTTCTAAGTGAAGCCTTGGGCCAGCGAGTTCTTCTCTCCAAGCCTTGGCCTCCTTATGTGTTAAGTAATGGGGATAATAACAGACCCTAGGCCAGGCGTGGCGGCTCACGCCTGTAATCCCAGCACTTTAGGAGGCTGAGGCGGGCGGATCACTTGAGGCCAGGAGTTCAAGACCAGCCAGGCCAACATGGTGAAACCCCATCTCTCCTAAAAATACAAAAATTAGCTGGGCATGGTGACGGGCACCTGTAATTCCAGCTACTTGGGAGGCTGAGGGAAGAGAATCACTTGGACCTGGGAGGCAGAGGTTGAAATGAGCAGAGATTGTGCCACTGCACTCCAATCTGGGCGACAGAACGAGACTTCGTCTAAAAAATAAATTAAATAAATTAAATAAGTAAATAAATAAATAAATAACAGAGCCTGCTCTGAGTTTGTCTTAAGACAGAAATGCCATGACGCAGGTGAGGCCCCTGAACTGACCTGGTACTTTCTAGAACTTAACTGATATTGGCAACCATGGCATTGCTGGTGGTGGTGGTGGTTGCAGTGGGTTAAATGGTGCACCCCCCCAAAAAAATATGTCCACACCCTAATCCCTGGAACCTGTGAATGTGACGTTATTTGGGAAAAGGATCTTTGTTGATGTCATTAAGCTATCGATCTTGGGAGGAGGTCACCCTGGATTACCCAAGGGGGGCCTAAATACCATCACAAGTGCCTAGATTACACGGAAGAGGAGAAGCTGTGTGTAGACGGAGGCAGAGGGTGGAGTGATGCAGCCACGAGCCAAGGAGCAGCTAGAGCCACCAGAAACTGGAAGCAGCAGGAAGGGTCCTCCCTGAGCCTGGGGAGGGAGCCTCCCCCTGGTGACTTCGATCTCAGACTTTTGGCCTCTAGAACAACAAGAGAATCATCTGTGTTGTTTTAAGCCACCGTGTTTGTAGTGATGTGCTCCTCAGCCGTAAGGAAGGAAACGAATACAGGGGTGTTGAGGATGAGGATGAGGACGGGGTGATCATAATGATGGTGGTGGTGATGCTGACAGTGGTTATATAAATGAAAACGGGGGTGTTGAGGATGAGGATGAGGACGGGGCGATCATAATGATGGTTGATGCTGATGGTGGTTATATTCACTTGCTAGAGCCGTCTGACAGTGGCGGAGGGCCGAGGTCCACAGTAAGGGCATGGGTAGGACCATGCTGCCTCTGAAGGCCCCAGCAAAGCTTCTGTCCCAGGCCTCTCTCTGGCTTCTGGCAGCCTTGGTGTGCGGCCGCGTCACTCCTGTCCTCTGGTCCTCCCATCCTCCTGCCCTCCGTCTTGACATAATCTTCACTCTGCATGTCTGTTCACCTTTCCCCTTTTTATAGGAACCTCACTCTTACTGGATTAGGGCTCCCCAGTGACCTCACCTTAACTTGGTTATCTCTGTAAAGACCACGCGAAGCCACATTCTGAGGGACTGGGGTTAGGACTTGAACCTTTTTTTTTTTTTTAAGACGGAGTTTTGCTTTTGTTGCCCAGGCTGGAGTGCAATGGTGCAATCTCGGCTCATTGCAACCTCCGCTTCCAGGATACAAGCAATTCTCATGCCTCAGTCTCCCAAGTAGCTGGGATTACAGGTGTCCGCCAACATGCCTGGCTAATTTTTTGTATTTTTAATAGAGCCAGGATTTCACTATTTTGGCCAGGCTGGTCTGGAACTCCTGACCTCAGATGATCCACCGGCCTCGGCCTCCCAAAGTGCTGGGATTACAGGCATGAGCCACTGCGCCCAGCCTAACCTATCTTTTTGGGGGACACAATTTTTCTCACAGCAGTGGTGATGAGGGAGGTGATGACGGTTGGTCATGGAGGGGATGACTATAGTCATGGAGAAGACAGTGACCACTATGGTGATGGTCCTAGGCCTTAGCCCTGGACCCCCAAACCCTGCAGCTGCTCCTCGGGGTGTGGTGGTCAGTTCATAGGCTCTCTGGGAGTCTAGAGTCTGTTCTCAGCGGTGGAGAACAGGGTTGGATTGTCAGCTGAAGGAGCAGAGAGGTGCGAAAGATGATCCCAGGATGCCATTGCCAAGTCAGTGTCCCTTCTGCACCCTTCTGAAGCTCTGCCAGCCACCAGCGGTGAGATCTGTGCAAGCTCTCTTAACCTCTGTCAGCCGCTGGTTGAGACCTGAGGTTACGGAGGGAGCGGCTCAGCCCCAGGCCTCTGGGAGTCTGGGATGGCACCCGGTGGAGACATGGGAACTCAGCCACCTTGGCCAGGAAGGCATGCATCAGGGGGAGTGGACAGCGAGGCTGGGGGGGCAGGTATGGGTGAGAGAGCTCTCCCTGCTTCTCTGCACCTGACTTTTCCCTGTCACGTGCAAGCCCTTGCTATTTTTATACACAGCTAAGTCAATGCTTGTCTCTGGCCCCTCCCTGCTGCCAGAAACCTCCCGGAGGGTAGGGACCGTGATCCAAACGTCTTTGAGTTGCCCAGAGCATGACCAGGTCCTCCACAAATGCAGAATGAACCTGGACTGGTTTTTTTCTGGAAGAACAGCAAGTGCCTCCTTTCTCCCTCCATCTGGGCACCACGGAGATAAGACCGGGGAGGCCAGCTGTTTTTGGATGGGATCTTTCTCTACCAGGCCCTGGGCTACCCAAGGAAGCCGGGCAGAACCGCAGAGTCAGCCTGGCCTGGCCTTTCTTCTGAAGCCCACGGAGCGTGGTAACCATGGCAGCAGGAAGACAGAGCCTGGAGGACAGAAAGCTCACTGGTCTTTGGTCTTTGACGGAAGCCAGGCAGGAGCAGGCCACTGTTTTTTGTTGTTGTTTTTTCTTATTAGACATAATCACATCAACCCTCTCCTCAATCTATCTTCCTCTAGCTTTTGCCGACCAATAATGGTAATAATAGTCATAGTTAGCATTCATTTGTTTGTCCAATCAATATTTATGAGCACAGACTCTTGCCAGGCACTCTTCTATGCACCAGGAGACACTGAACAGCAAAGCCAAGTTCCAGCCTTTTCAAGGCTGACATTCTGAGAAAGAGAGACAAAGAACCAGGAAACTAATGTTAGGAACCAGGGGGCAGGGTGAGGGGCTAGAGCAGAGAACAAGAGGGCTGGAGTTTGGACAGGGACGTCAGGGAGGTGAGGAGATGCCACTGGAGCCGAGACCTGGGTGGCGGGAGGGAGGGAAGGAGGCCTGAGGGGAGCCAGGAGCAGAGGCTCCGGGCCGGAGCAGCAGGTACCAAGGGGGCGTGCCCGGTGTCCTGACTCTAAGGACACCTGAACCCAGGAAGCCAGGGAAGGTGAAGGCAGGGGCGAGCCCAGGGTCAGTGTATGTGTCAGTGTGTGTCTGTGTGTGTGTGTGTGTTTTGAGACAAGGCCTCGCTCTGTCACCCAGGCTGAAGTGCAGTGGTGCGATCTTGCTCCCTGCAATTTCGACCTCCTGGGCTCAAGCCATTCTCCCACCTCAGCCTCCCAAGTGGCTGGGACTACAGGCACATCCCACCACACCTGGGTAACTTTTTTATTTTTTGTAGAGATGAAGTCTTACCATGTCATCCAGGCTGGTCTTGAACTCCTGGACTCAGGCAATCCACCCGCCTCGGCCTTCCAAAGTGCTGGGATTACAGGCGTGAGTCCCCGTGCCCAGCTTGATTTGTGTTTTTAAACCATCTCTCTGGTTTCTGAGTGAGAATAGACTGAAGGGGATGGAGGGAAGTCAGGGGAACTGATCAGAATTCTCAGCTGGGAGCTGATAGAGCCCAGAGGGGAGATGGCGGTGGCCTGGTTGGGGACAGGAGCAGTGGAGATGAAAATGGCTGGATTTCGGATATATTTTAAGTAGAGCCATCAGGATTTGTGAAGGGATCAGATGTGGATGTGGAAGAAAGAAAAGTATCAAGGCTGACTCCTGTGCCATGAACAGTGGGAGGCGCCATTTCCTGGGATGAGGAAGACTGCAAGAGAAGCTGGGGTGGGGCTGGGGTTTGGGGTGTCACTGTACCTCCATGGCCTTCTCGAAGCCTCAGGCTGAGGGTCTTGTGAGACCAGCCCTTGCTCTCTGCCTTGGTTTACTTCCTCCTTCTGCCTGGCCTGGCTTGCGCCCTCTTCATGGTAGTTTCTGTGGATGTTCAGCCCCCTGACCACTCCACCACTCCCCGGCACTGCCAATCCATCTCTCTCCCTTCCCCTCTTGCTCTCCCCCCTCAAAACATCCTGTGCTGCTGTTTCCTCCGCCGGAATGCCATTCCCGCTGCCCTTTGCACGGCTGCTCCTGAGACCCCATCAAGAGTTGGGGTTTGCACAGGTTATGCCCAAAAATCTCACGTGATGTTCATATGCTACACACTTGCAGATATCGAATACTCCCTGAAACCACTCAATCCACATAACCACCCTATGAGGTAGGCACTGTGATTATCCCCATTTTATCTATGAGGGAACTGAGGCCAAGAGAGGTTAAATAATTTGCCCAAGGGTCAGAGCTGGTGAGGATGCAAACCCAGGCAGTCTAATCCCAAAACTCACACTTTTGTTTGTTCCATCATTCATTCGTCTGTTCTTTCGTCCATTCATTCACCATTGCGTGCCCTGTGTGCTAGGCCTTGCTCTAAGCTCTGGTACCTTCCATAGTGTATACTGTGAGGGCACTGGGGAGGCAACAGCAGGCAGGTCAGATCTGCATGGAGCTAACTTTCCAAGGAGACAGTCAAGTGACCCTCAAAGAGAAACACAGTGACATGAGAGATGCGTGTGGGCTGGGCTAAGTGCAAAGGTGGAAGGGAGTCATGGGGCATGGCCTGCAGGGAGGCGGAGCTGCCTTGGAGGAAGGAAGGAGTCTCAGGAGCAGCCATGCAGAAAGCAGAGGGAATGGCATGCCCAGCGAAGGGAACGGCCTGTGCAAAGGATCTCTTGGTGGGAGAGCGAGTGGGGACGACACGGTGATCCACTGGCGGTACCGGGGAGTGGCCGGGGGCTGAGCCAAGGAAACCAAAGCAGGGAGTGAGGGCGCTGGTCCCACAAGGCCCTCAGCCTGAGGCTTTGAGGAAGACATTGAGGTTCCATGACCCCTAAACCTGACACATCCAGTGCTGGCTCCCACCCCAGTGCAAACCAGGAGAAAGACTGTTGCCCAAGAGGGCCCCGGCCCACACTGGGTGGGGAGGCTCAGTCCCCAGCCCTGCTCCCTTTCCTACTGAAAGCATCAGGACTTGAATCCAGGGCTGACTCCATAGCCATGCCTGGAGGCTGTCCCACCCCCAGGCTGGCTATCAACGAGCAGGTCAGCATCTGCCCTCTGTCCACGTCTAGAAAGGGACAGGTGGAGCTGGTGTTCTCAGGCCACAAGCCCCAGCTGCCCCAGAAGCCACTCATTCCGCACTCACTCATTCATCCGACAGCTGTTGGTGAATACCTCAATGTCCCAGGCACCCTACCCTGTGCTGAGGATGCAGCAGAGAATGAGACCACATTCCTTCCCTCAAGGAGCTGACACTCTTCTGGGGGGAGCCTGAGGATTAATAAACAAATAAACATAAATCAGTAGAGGTACAGGTACCATGAGGAGGGAGGGGGTGCAGACAGGAGGAAGACGGGCTTCCCTGCTGGAGCTGAGACAGACCCCAACTTTGGGGACAGCACTCTGAGGATGCCCCTGAGGCCTCACATCTTTCCAGCCCACCCTGTCCCCTGCTCATGGAGGTGCGGTGACCCTCTTACTCCCCACACTCTGCCTCCCTCGGAGCCCCTGCCCCTCCCTCCTTGGTTGGCTTCCAATCTTGGGGCAAAGCCAGATCTTTGAGGGAGCAGAGCATCCTCCCAATGTCCAGGGGTCTGCGTCAGAGCTGGGGAGGGACTGGGCCCTGCTCACAGCAGGAGGTCCCCCTCTAGCCCTGGGGAGGGTGCAGACTCCATCTCCTTTTTGTTCCCCTACCCCATTTTCTGTTAGGCACAGAAAACTGGGGAACAGGGTCCCTGAGCTCTCAGCTCTGGAGCAGAAACTTCATGTGGGCTGAGGGCAGAGGGATGGCCTGGATACCTAAAGCCGTGCCCAGCAGATAAAAGAGCGAACAACCACCACTCCCATTTGAACCTCAGCACTTGCTGAGCTCAGAGCGTTCCGGGGTGCTCTTGGTGCAGCCTCACACCCGGGAGGGTTATGCTGTTGTTATCCCCATTTTCTAGAGGAAGAAACAGAGGCTCCGTGGGTCCAGAGATTTGCCCAGACTCCAATTCACGGCCGACCACACTCAGCGGACATCAGCAGAATGGCTGAGAGCCCCGGGCATGCAGCGAGAGGCGCCAATACCAGCAGTCCCCCACCCACTCAGCACCCCTAAGACAGAATCCCCCAAACAGGAAACATCCAGTGCCAGCTCCGATCCCAGTGCAAACCCAAAGAAAGGCTGCCAAGACCAGACCCTGCTGCAGGGGAGAGCCCAGGCCCACACGGGGCGAGGAGGCTCACCCCTAGCCCTGCCCCCTTCCTCTACTGAAAGCGTCAGGACTTGAACCCAGAGCTGACTCTACAGCACCGGGCTGTCCCACCCCCAGGCTGGGGATATGGAGGCCCCACTGGGTCCTGAGGGCAGGTGGCTGCATCACCCCCTTAGGGAGGGGAAGGGGATCAGTCACCCCTCAAAGTTGCACAGCTAGTGAAAGGGGGTGAGATTCAAACCCAGGACTGTCAGGCTCCCACCAGCACCTAGAGAGCAGTGGGGACAGAGGGCCCGGGAACTCTGGTGAGGAGGCTTCCCACGTCCATAGCAGCACTGAACCCAGGCATGGAGGCTCAGTCACCTCTCAGGGCCTCCTGGTGCAGGCCCCGTGGCTGCCCCCTCAGATCCTGTGCTGAGTGGCTGTCTCTGCTGCCCCTGCCCCGACCCAACCCCTTTGCCCTCAGAACTGCGCCCACTTCCAGGTCCCTGCCCTGGGACCAGCACTGGTCGGGTATGCTGGGGATTCCTGCCAGAATTCTGGAAGCTTTGGCCCCATTAAGGCTGTCTCTTGCCCCTGAGACTCAGAAGACAGAGCCACAGGACCATGGGAGCCTGTCCAGCCCAGAACTCCACCCCACCATGAGGCACCTGCAGGCCTGGGGACATCAGGACTGGGCAGGGGGTCCCCTTCCTCTGCCTCCTCCTGGGGCCAGCCTCTGTCCCTCCACTGCTGCAGTAACAACTGTATGGGCTGCATGTATGAGCTGCGTGTCTGCACCGGCCCCTGCGTGTGCCTCCGTGTGTCTTTGCGCGTATGTGCATGTATCCGTGTTGGGGTGAGCAGAAACAGCAGGACAGGAGAGGGAGGGAGAGAGGGGGAGATACAGGCAGCAGAGGGTTGGGGTGACACAGAGACTGTGCTGGAAATGCACAGAGAGCAGGGGACATGCCGCAGCTGCAGGGACAGGCCCTCGGAGAGAGGGACGACAGACGGGATGGAGGGGGCCCAGCCAGGGGCCAGCCCAGGTGGCAGAATCAGGAAAGCAGAGGCCTGAGGGAGAGAGGAGAGGGGAGGAGGAGGCAAGCTGAGTCCAGACTGCAGCAGGGGGCCCAGAGAGTGGGGCGGACAGAGGGGTGCTGAGGCTGGGGGTCTCGGATGGGACGAGGAAGACAAAGCCAGCACAAAGTGTGGGGGACAGGCAGCACCTTCTCCACCAACCATCCCGAGTCAGCCCCACAGAAAAGCCCGGGGGGTCAGGAGTAGGTGAGGAAGCAAAGGGTGGGGGCTCCGTCAGTCCCGGCCCCATCCTGACCTGGGGAGAGGACAGGCATGAGAATGGCCCCGGAAGGAGATGGTGGAGCCCCCGAGGTCACAAGCTCCTCACACTTAGCCCCAAACACCTCTTCTCTGCACCAGCTGGGGCTGTGTGACCTCGGGCAGAGGACACTGCCTCTCTGAGTCTCTGAGCCCCAAGAAGGTATTGATCCTGGTGCCCACGTGAAGGCTCAGCAAGGTGAGACCTAGGTCCAGTTCAGGTGGGTCTGATGGCAGTGCCCGAGGTGCTGGGCACATGCCTCCTTTATCACCAGGGAGAGTGAAATAGGGCCCAATGTACATAGTTGCTGTGACCTGAGCAGAGAGATGTGCAAACTGTAAAGTGCTGAGAACAACAGGTTGATTATTTTAAGTGATATTCACAACGGTAAATTCAGGTTGGTGCCAGATGGGGGAAGAGGGAGGGAGAAGAAATTTCTGAGTACCCGGGTTGGAGGGGCAGAGACAGCCTGGGGAAGGAGCAGGGCTGTGCTGGCTCCTGCCCAGGCCACATGGAGGTCCCACCAGAGCCAGGCTGCACCCCAGGGAGTCCCAGAAAGGCATGGGCATGAGGGTGGGACCTGCAGAAGGCTCGCCTTGGAGACTTGGGCTCCAGGAACCCCCTCAGCCCCAGAATCCTCTCACAATGCCCTCCCCATTCCCCCACCCTGTTGTCCAGGGGGTGGCTGCTGAGGGCAGAAAAAAATATGGGATGGTGGAGTAAAGCTGGGGTCCCCACATTCCAACTGTGGAGTTTTTTTCCATTCCCTAAAGGCAAGGAGAACAGTGTCAGGAGAGGAGAGAAAAGGGGGAGGGAGAAAAGGAGGAGGTGGAAAAAGGAAGGCAGGGAAGGAGAGGAACAAACGGAGGAGAACGATTGGAGCCTTGAGAGAGGCTGCCCAAGGAAAGGGCTAAATTAGAAGAGAAGGGAGGGGAAGGCGGCGAGAGGCTGCAGAGCCCGCGTGTGGTGCAGGCAGGCACTCCAGCAGCTCCGTGTCTTCCAGAGACAAAGGCCCGAGGATGAGGAAGAGGAGGGGGAGCAGGCAAGGGAGGCAGCGGCAGGGAGGGGAGGCCAGGCAGCCTGGACACCGAGCTCAGGCCCCAGACCCAGGCAGGCGAGAGACCAGCCCCCATCTAGCCAAGGCTCGAGCCTGGGAAGAGGGGAGTGCGCTCCAAACTTAAGAGGAAAAAGTCTGCCAGCTGCCCTTGGGGCTGCCACGACAGATAAAACCCCATCCAGGCGTCAGAGAACACCCTGCACACGAATGCACAGCAGCGAGCTAAAAATACTGGCTTGAGAGGGAAGAGGGGGGAGGAGGGGGCAGGAAACAAGAGGAGGAGGGTGGGGGGGAGGGAGGAGGATGGAGAGGAGGTGGGGAGCAGGGAGGAGGGTGGGGAGGAGTTGAGGAGCAGGGCTGCAGGTCCAGGCTTTGGCAGCCTCAGTTTTCCAGAGAACCCAGTTTTGCAGAGGCGCAGATGCAGACAGATGACTGCTTTGGGAACTGCAAACCACTGGCCCCTGCAGCCCCTCTCTTGGACGGGGGTGAGGTCGGGAGGAAAGAACTGGAGACAGAAAAAGAGAGAGGCAGGGACCAAGAGAACCTCAGGAACAGGGAGAGGAGAGCTGTGAAGGGCAGGGCTGGGGAGGAGGGTGGGGAGATGAGGGAGGGAAGGTGGGAGGGAGAAGGGAGAGGGAGGGAAGGAGGGAAAGAGGGAGATAAGGAGGGGGAGGAAGAAGGGAGGGAGGAGAAGGAAGAGGGCAGGACAGGGAGGAGGGAGGAGGGAGGGAGGAGGGAGGGAGGAGGGAGAAGGAAGAGGGCAGGACAGGGAGGAGGGAGGGAGGGAGGGAGGGAGGGCAGCAGAAAGAGGGGCTGGGAGGAGTGGAGAAGTGTCTCTGGGGCTCTAAGGCACAGACCACCAAGGGAACCAGCACCTACGCTGGTGTCCTCCCACCCCCGTGCCCCTCCTACCCCGTTGCCCCACTACTGGATCCTGGGGAGTTTGGCAGGGGCTGTCAGGGTTGAGCAGTGGGCTCTCCTCCCAGGCCTGCTCCAGACAGCAGCCCTCATCCTCCTTTTGTTCAGGTCACTGGAAGAGTGGGCCTAGGCTGGGGCCTGGCTGCTTGGAGAAGACCCACCGGTGACCTAGCAGGGCTCAGAACTGGGGCTGGGCCCCGACATTCCAAGTCAATTCAGGACTCTCCTGGAGGAGAAGGGACCTGGATTGTCCCCTGGAGTCACCGGCATCTACGGCGACCTTCCCCAGCCGGTCTGCCCTGGATCCTGGGGATAGAGGGACAGCATGGCAGGAAGTAGCCCACACCACCTGGACAGGAACAAACCCACAGCCACCGGAGGAAGAGAGAGAATGCCTGCATGATAATCGTGGGGGCGGGGGCTCAGGGAGGCCTCTTCGAGGAGATGGTCTTAACATCTGAGAGCTGAGAAGAATTCAGCCTCACAAAGCCCAGAGACCTGGGTCCCCAGGAGGGAGATGGGGCTGGGAGACGCGGTGGAGTGGCCAGGCCAGGAGTGGCCCGCAGGATTGGAGCCCAGGCCCGAACCTGGCAGGTCACTGGGGAGTCTCCTGCTTGTCCCAGAGCCAGTGTCAGTGAGAGCTGGGTGGCGGGGCCAGCGGGAGGCTGAGGGACCCAGGGTCCGGGACTGTGGGAAGTGAGAGCAGCCTCTCCTTGGTTCCTCGGCAGCCCGGGGCCTCACCCCTGCAAGGTCTGGGTGGCCACTGCTTGCAGGGCCGTCCCTCTGGGAGTGGGTAGAGGGGACAGGGGACCCTGGGACAACCTTCGCCCCTCCGAAGGCAAGACCTTGTCGCGTTCATGCTCCAGCCCTTTCCCATCTGGGCTCCTCCTGTGTGCTGGGAGCGCGTGGCCTTCTGAGAACAGGGCAGCATGGTGGACGGGCGAGCGCGGCACGGCGAGGTCCGAGCCCCCGGCTGCTCTCCCCAGCCCTGAGAACGCAGGCTGCTCCATAAGCTCTGTGGGCCTCAGGCTCCTGGTCTCTAGAATGTAGCCATGGGCAGGCTACCCAGAAGTGAGATGCCTGCCCAAAAAAGCCCTGTGCCCAGCCCACAGCCAGCACTTGGTTCATTGGGCCCCAGCTCAAACCCCCCGCCCCGAGAGGCCTGCCCTGAGCACCGTCCCTGTCCCTGTGTGCCCTTTCAGTCACAAGTCAGCAGCACGCAGCCACCCACCGAGGCTGAGCCTCTTCAAATTCGCTTCGATGTTTGCCGCGCACTGACTCAGGTCTCCAGGCCTCAGTTTCCTCACCCGCGAACTAGGGGCGGTCTCTGGGGACTGTTCTAAGGTGAGCTGGAGGCCACAGGCTCTGGTCTGGAGCACTTCGCTCTCCGTGAATCTCTTCTCCTGACGTCTGTGTGTCCCCTCACGTCTCACGGTACCACGTCTCCTCCGCAGGGCCTGTCTTGTGTGACGCTGTGTGCCACCCCACACATCTTCAACCCCGGAGAAAGATTCTGGTGGTGGAAGCTGTTGAGTAAATGCTCACTTGAGTTTCTCCCACTGCCTTGGAGTCCCTCTTCTGTTTTTCTCCAAATTCTCTTTGTTGACAGAGTACACAGTTCAAAACCCCACACAGGGATGAACGAGAGGACGCCCAGGTCCAGCCCAGCAGCGGCTTCCTGTCCCTTCCACCTCTCTCTTTCCCTCTGCCACTGCCATCTACTGGGACGCTCTTCCTGGGCCCCTGTAGGACAAGGACTGCCTGTGGCTGAGGTCCCCTCCATGCAGAACATACAGCACAGGTGTGCCCCAAAGAGGAACAGAGAGAAGGAGGAGGAGGGTCCAAGAGAGACTTGGAAATGAATGCCAGGAAGCTCAGGCGCTGGACGTGCGTTTGGGGCGCCTGCCCTTTCCTTGTGTATTTCTCCTGCTGTCTGTATAACCATTTAATGCAATAAACGAAAACCAGCCCTCGTTCTTGGGGTGTTCCCACCCTCCTGGGTCCCCGTTGGCTGCCTGGCTTCCTCCTGCAGCTCCTGCTGTGTATGTGCGTGCGTGTGTGTGTGTGTGCATGTGCACGTCTGTGGGGCGTATGTGTGTGCGTGTTTGTAATTGAGGCTGCGGAGTGGAGGGAGCGGGGGTTTCCTCTGGGGACCCTGAGAGAAGGAGGCATTTTCACCACAGCCGAACAGGGCGGGACCCCAGCACCCGGGACCCAGCGGGACTTTGCCAAGGTGACAGGGGGCTGGCTGGGCCACGCGGCTGTTTGTTTGATTTCCCCCGACTTCCAAACTAGTTGAAATTACACATCGAGCATCGATTTAATTAAGTTTTCCAGTGTGTGGCATAATTAGTAAGACACACAACTGGAACTGGGTGGGCGGTCCCATCCCCGCTCTTGCCTGTTGGAATTCTCAGCCCTCGGGCCACAAAATATGGCAAGTTGTAACATAGAGGAGGGAAGTGAGGGGCAAGTCAGCCGGAGCTGTCACCTCGGGATGCCAGGTGGGCAAGGGGGACCCCAGGCAGCTCTGCCTCACAGAGGACCGGAAACTGAGCTCAGGTGACCCTCGGGGAGCCTGCCACCCTCCCTGGGGCCTCAGAAGCAGACAGGAGGAGGTCAAGAGGGGCCCTGCCCTGGCTATAGCATCAGAGAACTTCAGGACAGGATCCCCTGGGGGCTCTTAGCCCCAATCAAATGACAGATTGGCAGTTCCCTGGACACAGAGCCCCCGCTTCAGATCCTTCGTACTTCGTCTCTCACATCCTGAGAGTGTGGGCCACCGAAGGAAGAGGCCCGCCGCCTGGCTGGTGGTTCTCCAGGCCTGCTGGGAAAGGCTGTCCCCATGGCCGGCTCCCTCCTGGGGAGGAGAGGCCTCTGTGTTCCGGTCCACCCGAATGGGGCTCAGACTGTCAGAATCCAGCCAGAGCCCGCAGTTGGTCATTGCGCACATCGTGAACCGGAGGAGGCTTCTCACCCAGGGCAGGCCTGGAAATGCACATGGGGGAGGGGGCGGGCCCTGGTTCTGCCTGAGCAAGGGAGAGAACTGTCAGAGTAGCCCCTCTGGTGTTTGAAAGCAGCTGCCATGGCGTGAACCACTCTCTGCCCTCTTGCCCAGCCCTCACTGCGCTCCTCAGCTGATGGCCTCCCAGCCCCACTGCCACTAAACAGCTCTTTCAGAAATCCCCGGCCAAATCCGAATGACCCATTTCTTTCTTCTCCCCTTTGATCCCTGCCACATTGGTTCCCACCCTCCCCTGGCTTTTCTCTGGTCTCCAGGCCTCCAGCGCTGATGCCCCTCAGGGCCAGCCAGGCCCTCTTCCCGGTCCCCTGAGTATTCTGCGGCTGCCAACGCCTTGACCCTGGGCCTGGTCAATACAGATTCATGATCATTTCCCCCCTCCCTTCCTTCCGACTCAGGCCACCCATGGGGCCCTTTCCCTGACCATCCCAAGGGGCCCTGAATTGGAACTGATCACTTTGCTCAGCAGACGATGAGTCCCTGAGGGCAGCCCCAGCGTCTCACTCCTCACACACGTCCCCAAGGCTGCGTTCAGAACATGCGATGCAATCATTGAGTAAACATTTGTTAAGCACCGACTGTGTGTCAGGGCCTGTCCTAAGTATTCTACACGTATTAGAGTACTCACTTAATCATTCCATCTGCATTTCCTCCTGTCTGTCCTCCTGCCCAAGAAAACTGAGGCTCAGAGAGGTTACAAAACTTATACAAGATGACACTACCATCATATAGAGTAGCTGGGGTTTGAATCCTAGTCTGGTCTGTCGCCATAGCGCATGGGCATAACTGAGTGAAACAGCCTCTCCTCCGTTCCTCCTGCCCATCCACCCACCCATTCTCCCATCCATACTTCATCCATCCTACCATCCGCCCTCCCATCCATGCTCCATTCATCCTATCATCCATCCTTCATTCATGCTCCCATCCATCCTCCCGTTCATCTTCCCATCCATTTTTCTCCATCCATCCTCCCATCCACCTTCCCATCAACCTCCCTTCAGTCTCTCCATTCACTCTCCTCTGTTCCTCCTTCATCCTCCCATCCTCCCATGCCCCAAGCCCTCACTCAGGCTTTGTCATGCCTCCAAGCCTTAATACAGGCTCTTCTCTCAGCCAGTCCTGCTTTTTTCTCCTCTTTGTTGGCCAGGGGACTCATACCTGTGTGGGACCTGCCCTGATACACTCCACACTCCCTCCTCCTGCACCTGGCCCTGCCCCTGCAGTGCCAACTCCTCAGTGCTCACCTCAGTGCCAGCCGCAGGTGGGGATTTCTGGTGGCCCATGACCTCACTGGGGCCTGCTGTCTTGTGTCTCACCCCAAAGCAGAGGGAGCAGAGCCACCTCAGGGGCATGCACGGTGGGCTGTGCCTTGGGGGAACAAAATTAATTTTAACAACAGCCTTAGGAAAGAGACAAATCTGTCCCTTTTTTATTCCCTCCTTGGGGAAAAAAACTGTGTGTGCACGTGTCTATGCACACATGATTCAGAGCATCAAACGCCACCGTGACTCGGGTGTCACCAGACTCGTTTGCCCACTGCTAGAGGGGACAAACACACGACCTCCGGCCACACGATAGAGACTCTACAAGCTGACTCTTGGCACCCAGGGCCTGGTGTTTGTCCAGATGACCAAGCCCCTGGGGATGCCCTAGCCTGCCCATGTGGTGCCCAGCAGTGTTTCAGTGAACCTTAACCGACCTTGGGGGTTTGCTGGGCAGAGTGGGAGAGCAAGTGTCTGGCTCCTGGCGAGTTGGGTGCCCTTGTGCCAGCTAATGACCCCCAAGGCCCTCAGCCGCCTCCCTGTCAAGTGGGGAGGGAGTGCTCCCAGGCTGCTGTGAGGAGGCGGCCAGAAGAGTGGGGATGGACCTGTGTGTTTCCTTCTCTCCAGAGAGCCTGACCAGGGCTGACGAATGAGGGTGTGCGGCCCGAATCACTGTCCATGGATCTACCTTGGAGTTTGGGGTCCCTGTGGGGGTGTGAAGCTTCGGAAACTCTCCTCTGTCCCCCCGCCATCCTTTTCCCTTCCAAGACAGGATCTGGCCTCTTGAAATTCTGCACACTAATAAAATTGTAACTAATTTACATCCGAGATGGGGAGTGAGTGGCAGCGGTTGTCATGGAGACCATCTCCAGGGCCCGGCTGCCTCCACCTCTCGGTGCAGCCGAGAGATCAAGAGATTCTCGCCGAGTGCTGCAGCTGGGGCCAGTCCTCATGCCTCCCGGGCACCCTGCCCTGCTCCCCCCATGCTGGGCAGGCCCTTGGGGGACAGAATGGAGGCAGCCCCCCTTTGGAAAGGCCCCAAGTTCTGCCAACAGTGTTCTGAAGGTCAAAGCCCCTCTCTCCTGACTGTGCCTCTGCCCCCAACCCTGCCCCTTCACCCCGTGGGCCCCACTGGCTTCTCTCACTCCAGACAGAGGACCCCCGGGGGACACGTGGCCCTGTCCCCACAGCACAGCCAACAGTGGCAGTCAGAGTGGGGACAGTTTCCAGGGAAGGCGCAGAGCAGCAGGGCCCAGAGTCACCCACAGACCTGTCCTCCTGGGGTCCACCCTGGGAAATGGCCCACCCTGGACTCCAGGAATCCCAAGATGGAGAAAAGGCCCTCCCTGGCCTCACAGAGCTTGCCTGCCCACAGGAAAGACGTTGAAATAACCAGTACTGGCCGGGTGCGGTGGCTCATGCCTATAATCCCAACACTTAGGGAGGCTGAGACGGGCGGGTCACTTGAGGTCAGGAGTTTGAGACCAGCCTGGCCAACATGGTGCAACCCCGTCTCTACTAAAAATACAAAAATTAGCCAGGCATGGTGGCTCGTGCCTGTAGTTCAAGCTACTAGGGAGGCTGAGGCAGGAGAATTGCTTGAACCCAGGAGGTGGAGGTTGCAGTGAGCTGAGATCATGCCACTGCACCCCAACCTGGACGACAGAGCGAGACTCCGTATCAAAAAAAGAAAAGAAAAGAAAAGAAATAACCAGTGCTGTGAAATAATCCGTGCCACATGCTGTGCTGAGCCCTTCAGGTGTGAGATCTTGTCTCAATGCCAAGGTAACACAATGCAATGGGCAATACTTTAAATCCCCATTTTATCATGAACAAAAAGGTTTTAGACAGGGGGGTGGATAACACCGAAGTTCAGAGCCCTGGAAAGTATAAGGGCCGGAGGCAAAGCCAGGTCTCCTCATTCTAAAACCATCATGGTAAAGCTGATAAGCTGCCTGCAGAGAAGCAGCAGGATGAAACAATTATAACAAAGCAGGGTCCATGCAGTCAGAGAAGGGGGTAAGGGAACAAAGGGGCCCTCAGGAATCATGAAGTCTAAGTTGGGTTTTGAGGGATGAATAGGAGTTCCCCAAGGGTGGAAGAAGAATGTTCTAGGCAGAGGGAACATATGCAAAGGCCTAGAGGTGAGAACCTGCTCAGGACATTCAAATACCATAGGCTGGGTGCTGGGGGGTGATGCGGAGGAGGGAGGCGTTCAGCAGGTGACGAAGAGGGAGCCAGGCCCCAGGGGGCTTCACTCGCCAAGCTGGGCGCCCTGCACCTTACCCTGTAGATGAGAGATTGAAGAACTGGGTCCAAGCAGGCCCATCCCTGACATTTGTGGGCCCTGGGGCAAGAGTAGAAATGGAGGTCCAGGTAGAAAAGGTCTAGAAGTTTCCAAGTCAGAGAAGCAGCTAGGATGCTGCTGGCTGAAGAGCTCTTCTGTCCTCCTTCCCTCAGAAACACCTTCACGTTGCTGGGGAGGCCAGGCTCTCATTTATATTCTTGTCTCTTCAGTGTTTTCCACCAGAACGTGAACTAGGCCCTGGGCCACAGTCCCCAGCCTGAAGGAAGACTAGTGAAATGCAGATTCCGGGGCCCTACGGCTGACCCAGGAGGCCATGCTCCGATAAAAATAAGGCGCTATCTTTAAGAGTTTCCCCTTGTGATAATTATACATAAAAGTCTAGCAAAGCCCCCTCTACCCCCTGCTGAAAGTAGCAGGAGTATGAGGTGGGTGGGGGGGCAGGGGATGGGGGTACAAGCAGATTCGTGTTCTAGAAGTGGATCCTCAGCTATTGGGCAAAAGTGGGCAGGAAGCAGAGTTGGGAGGGGCAGAGAGACCTGGCAGCACCTAAGTTGAAGAGGGTGGCGGCCTGGTACCAGGGCAGGACTGTGTGGCGGGGGTGGGGGCGGGGTATGCGGTGGCGAGGGCGGTTGGGGGTGAAGGTTGTGTCAGCAGAAGCTGTGTTCGAAATTCACAATGGACAGAGCCTGGTGCTGATGAGTCTTGAAGGTGAGCAGGGATCCAGGGCAGCTCCTTTGGGATCATAAAATCTAATCAGGCTGCAGGAGGCCTGGGCCCTGGGTGGACTCTATTAGGCAAGAGCCCACTCCCGTCTGCTGATCCGGGCGTCCCTGAGTCCCCTTCAGTGTCACACTGAGGGTCAACTCAAGGCTCTGAGTGGGGAAGAATTAAAAGCCCGCCTCTGTCCCCGCCTACCCCAATCCCCTACAGGAGCCTGCAGCCCTGCTGGGGAAGCTGGAGGAGCAGCTAGGAGCAGCAGACCACCAGAAGGGAAAGGTGGGCATGGTCTTGGGGATTAGGGGGTGGAGTGGCCAGGAGGGGAGGCTTCCTATTGGAGGAGGACTTTGGACCCTCTCGCTTTCCATACATGGTTCCAGAAATCATCTTGATAATAAAAATAATAACCGTGAAAACCACAGCAGCAACTATTGCCCTTGATCGAGCAGTTTTTGTGCCAGACACTGAGCACGCAGCAAGGAAATGGCAGAGTGGGCTGTCAGATCCTGAGCCATGGGCTGGAACCAGCTTTCCCTGTGCCAAGTAAAGAGGGGCTTAAAACTCAACTCCTACCCTTGGAGCACTCCCAAGCTGTTTGGTCATGAGACGGCTGGAGATGCCTCTCTGGGAACATCTAGAAGACTCTAGAAGGTCCATGCCTCTCTAGAAGGCTATGCCGGCAAACACCAGCTTTTGAAACCATGGGGGACTAGACCGTATTTATCAGCTGCAGGAGTTCAGAAGAGGGAGAGCTCGTGGGAGCTGCTGGGAAAGGCATGACTTGAGCTGAATGCTGAAACAGCGGCCGCATTTGAAGAAGGGAGAGGAGGTGGAGAGGGGATCCTGGGAGAAGGCTCCAGCCTGGGCAATAGTGTGGGGGTGGGAATGCAGAAGGAGTTTAGAGAAGGTCAATTGGCTGCAGCGGCTGGTGAGTCACGGGAAGCAGGGATGGACACAGATTGGCCCAGGCCTGGCGGGTGTCCTCCTGCTTATTTCTATACCTCCGGGAGGGTTTGACACTGGGACATCAAGGCGTCCACCCTTGTCAGGCCCGGGATGGTGCCTCACTGTTGGGGATGGGTTTGGTGAGTTCCCAAGAACAACAGCCTCCCAGGAGGAGGCCTCATCAGGACTGAACTGAGGCTCTTGGGAAAATGGAGGCCTCGGATCGCCCCAGAATCTTGGAAGAAAGACTCCCCTGCCCACACCCACCTTGGCCAAGGGCCTAAAACCAGATGGGCAACAATGCAGGTCCAGTCATCAGCTTGACCTGACTGTCCCGTCTGCCTCTAGCAGAAGTAAATACCTTGGGTCCAAACCCTGCTCCCCCATTTACTGTGTGACCCCAGACAAGTTCCTTAACCTCTCTGAACTCAATTTTCTCACTCATAGAGCCAGGATAAAAACTCCAACCTCCAAAAGTGTATTGATTTGTTTTAGGATTAAATGAGATGAAGCTAAGAACTCACTCAGTGGAGGCTGTGGTGCAGAGATCACTCTTGAAAAATGTTGCTTCCCTCCCTTCCATCCTTAAACTCTGGGACAGGTCAGCTGTGACCACAAAAGGTGCCCATGTGACTTGTCCCTTGAGCTTGCATAATCCTCACTGCTTCTGCGTCATCCAACAGTGGGGCCAGGCTGAGAATCCCGCGTGATACAGACCGTCTTTATATTTTACATTTAAATCTATGATCCATTACTAGCTTGTTATTATTATTATTATATTTTGAGACAGGGTCTTACTCTGTTGTCCAGACTGAAATGCAGTGGCACAATCACAGCTCACTGCAGCCTCAACCCCCTCCCAGGCTCAGGCAATCCTCCTACCTCAGCCCCCTGAATAACCGGAACTACTGGTATGCACCACCACACCCGGCTAATGTTTGTAATTTTTGTAGTGATAGAGTCTTGCTTCGTTGCCCGGGCTGGTTTCAAATTCCTGGGCTCAAGGGATCCTCCCACCTTGAACTTCCAAAGTACTGGGGTTACAGGCGTGAGCCACCATCTCCAGCCTGTTAGTTAATTATTATTATTTGTTGTCCCTCCTCTAATCTGAAAGGAGCAAGTTAATTTTGATATAAGATATAAGGTTTAGGCTGAGGTTCATTTTTTAAAAAGTAGATGTCCAAGCTGGGTGCAGTGGCTCACACCTGTAATCCCAGCACTTTGGGAGGTCGAGGCAGGAGGATCACTTGAGCCTAGGAGTTTGAGACCAGTCTGGGCAACAAAGTGAGACCCCGTGTCTACAAAACATTTAAAAATTAGCTGGGTGTGGTGGCACATGCCTGCAGTCTGAGCTACTTGAGAGGCTGAAGTGCAGTGAGCCATGATTTTTTCTCTACACTCCAGCCTGGGTGAGAGAGACAGAGACACTGTATCAGAAAAAAAAAAAAAAAAAATCTGGCCAGGCACGGTGGGTCATGCCTATAATCCCAACACTTTGGGAAGCCATGGCAGGCAAATCACTTGAGGTCAGGAGTTCGAGACCAGCCTGGCCAACACGGTGAAACCCTGTCTCCATGAAAAATACAAAAATTAACTAGGCATGGTGGTGCACGCCTGTAATCCCAGCTACTCAGAAGACTGAGGCACGATAATTGCTTGAACCTGGGAGGTGGAGGTTGTAGTGAGCTGAGATCACACCACTGCACTCAAGGCTAGGCAACAGAGTGAGATTCTGTCACAAAATAAATAAATAAAATAAAATAAAAAAGATATCCAATTGTTAATCATTTGTTGAAACTTCATATGTTGAAAAAAAGTTTTCTTTATTCATTGATTACTACACAGTCTCGACCTCCCTCATTTTGCCAGCCTTGCTATCAGATCCTTTGTGCTTTTCATTTCTTCATTTAATAAACACTGAGAGATAATTGTACACCCATATGCAAAATACTCATCTTGACCCTTACCTCACACCATATACACAGATCTACTCACAGTGGATCATAGACCTAAACATAAGATCTATCACTATAAAGAACTTTTAGAAGGAAACCTAGGAAAATATTTTTGGGGCTGGGTGCAGTGGTTCATGCCTATAATCCCAGCACTTTGGGAGGCTGCATTGGGAAGATCACTTGAGCCCAGGAGTTTAAGACCAGCCCAGGCAATATAGAGTCCATCTCTATAAAAATTACTAAAGAGATGGGGTCTCTAGTGAGACACTGACTCTCCCAAAAATTAGCTGGATTTGCTGGTGCATACCTATAGTACCAGCTTCTCAGGAGGCTGAGGTGGGAGGATCACTTGAGCCTGGGAGGTGGAGGTTATGGTGAGCCGAGATTGCCCACTGCACTCCAGCCTGGTCAACAGAACAAGATTATGTCTCAAAAAAAAAAAAAAAAAAATCTTTGGGACTTGGCATTAGGCAAAGAGTTCCAAGATATGACAATGAAGCCTAATCCATAAAGAAAAACATTGATAAATTTCAGCTCATAAAAATTTACAACTTTTGCTCTAAGAAGATGCTGATAAAAGAATGAACTATGAAAAAATATTTGCACATCACATCTCTGACAAAAGACTTGTATCCAGGCCAGGCGCAGTGGCTCAAGCCTGTAATCCCAGCACTTTGGGAGGCCGAGATGGGTGGATCACGAGGTCAGGAGATCGAGACCATCCTGGCTAACCCGGTGAAACCCCGTCTCTACTAAAAAAATACAAAAAACTAGCCGGGCGAGGTGGGGGGCGCCTGTAGTCCCAGCTACTCGGGAAGCTGAGGCAGGAGAATGGCCTAAACCTAGGAGGTGGAGCTTGCAGTGAGCTGAGATCCGGCCACTGCACTCCAGCCTGGGCGACAGAGAGACACTCCATCTCAAAAAAAAAAAAGACTTGTATCCAGAAACCATAAAGAACTCTAACAACTCAACAGTTAAAAAAACTAATTAAAAGTGGAAAAAAGACTCATACAGACAATCCATTAGAGAAGATACAGGGATGACAATTGAACCTATTGAACCTATTAAAATGTGCTCAACCATTATTAGCCACCAAGGAAATAGAAGTCAAAATCACAATGGGATATCACTCCCCACCTCCTTAGATGGCTAAAAAAAAATACTGATAATTCCAAATGCTGACAAGTTTGCAGAGCAACTTGAACTCTTATACATTGCTGGTGAGGATGCAAAATGATACAGCCACTTTGGAAAACAGTTTGGCATGTTCTTAAAAAGTGAACCATATTCATATAGTATGATGTAGCCATCCTACTCCTGGATATTTATCATCCCAGAGAAATGAAAACGTAGGTCCATGCAAAGACATATACATGAATGTTCATAGAAGCTTTATTTGTAATAGCCTGGAAACAACCCAAATGCCCTTCAATGGATGAATGGATAAACAAACTGTGGTCCATCCATATCGTGGACTATCACTCAGTAATAAGGAGGAGCCAAGAATTGATACAGGCAACACCTTGGGCAGAGCTCAAGACCATAACGCTGAGTGAAAAAAATAGCCAATCTTCAAAGATCACACACTACACAATTCCATTTATATGACACCCTCCAAAAGTCAAAATATAGAGATGGAGATCAGTGGTTGCCAGGGGTTAGGGGTGAGGCCAGGGCAATGGCTACAAAAAGATAGGAAGAGGAAGCCTCTTCACGTGATAGAACTATTCTGGATGCTGATAGTGATGGTGGTTACACAAATTGATGCTTGTGATAAAATTCATAGAACTGTACTCCAAAAGGAACTTAATTAAAATGCAACTTGAAAAAAATGATGTAGTGGCCGGGCGCGGTGGCTCATGACTGTAATCCCAGCACTTTACTAAAAATACAAAATTAGTCAGGTGTGGTGGTGCATGCCTGTAATCCCAGCTACTCGGGAGGCTGAGGCATGAGAATCGCCTGAACCTGAGAGGCAGAGGTTGCAGTGAACTGAGATCGCGCCATTGCATTCCAGCGTGGCTGACAGAGCAAGACTCTGTCTCAAAAAAAAAAAAAAGATGTGGTGCTTCGAGTTCTCAGGTAGTTTCTTCCTGCAACCCACACAGGCCATGGTTCTTCCCCTATAGCACCTTGGAAGGGATTAGAAAAGGACACCACCTCATGTGCAGAATGCAGCCTGTGCCAGGGCCCTCAGCCTGACAAGTGGAGGACTGGCTGAATTGTGCAGTGAGCAACCTACATGACTGTCCATGTTGGGTCCTGGAGCCCCCATTTTTTCTTCTCAGGCTCTGTTATTCCTCCATGGATGGAGTTTTGACAAGCAGTCCCCAGGGAGTAGGGATGAGGTGGGCTGTGCATTAGACCAGACGAGCCTGGCCGGGGCTTCTTGCTAATGGCAGCAAATGCACTTAATGCTGAGGCTGCAGGCCGGTGCTTTGGGGGCCTGGTGCTTAATGGCTTGCCTGCCAGGGAGGAAGAAGGATGGCCGGACAGCCAGACGCATAGCCAGGATCAGATGGATGGAGGGAGCGGGAGGACTTGCCTCAGCCTGGAAACGCCCCTTCCTCTGAGAAGTGGGGGTGGAGAGTGAGGGGATGTGCAGGAAGGATGCTGCCAGGGAGACTGGCTTTGCCTGAGCCTGTCCCATGGCACATTTTGTCTGCTCATGAATGCTGAAGGTGTCATTCCTCTGGAGGGGTGGGTTTCAGGTGGGCCCAGCCACAGCCTGCTCTGCCTCAGGGAGCTGGGGATGAAAATCAGGATCGTAGCTTTTTTTTTTTTTTTTTTTTTTGACAGAGTTTCACTCTTGTTGCCGAGGCTGAAGTGCAATGGTGCAATCTCAGCTCACTGCAACCTCTGCTTCCCAGGTTCAAGTGATTCTCCTGCCTCAGCCTCCCGAGTAGCTGAGATTACAGGCATCCGCCACCACGCCTGGCTAATTTTTATGTTTTTAGTAGAGAAGGGGTTTTGCCATGTTGGTCAGGCTGGTCTCGAACTCCTGACCTCAGGTGATCCACCCGCCTTGGCCTCCCAAAGTTCTGGGATTACAGATGTGAGCCACTGCACTCAGCCAGGATCCCAGCTCTTACATCCTAAGTGCCTGCTGGGTGCCTGGCACTGTGCTGAGGGCTCCTACTGAAGTGGCAATAATGACAAAGCCTCCAATAACAAGAATATAAACAAGACCTGGAGTGCATTTGGGGACCGGGCCTAACCCTCCTGATAAACCCGGAGGCTGGTGTGCCTTTGTTCCACAGGCCCCGCTTTCCTGAGGCCACACAGCTTGGTGCTCCAGCCTAGCCCCATCTGCCTTTGACTTTCATGCACACCGCCCTATGGTCGCTTCGGCCTCTTCAATCCCATGGTTTAACACTTCTGAGCCCCAAGTTTCATAAAGGTGAAAGGGCACTTTGCTTTTGCATATGTAAAGGAGGAGACACCAACTCAGGTTAGGCCTAGCCTCCTCCAGGAAGTCTTCTCTGACCCTCCCCAGAGGGTCAGAAAAACGAATTTCCTCACTCACCCTCAGGAGCAAATGAATCCATCTTGTGTCTGATGGTGCAGTGTTGAGGACAGACTATCTGGAACCCCAGCAGCCACTGTACCACCCAGAATGGGCCCAGCTGACACTGTGAGGAAGGCAAAGGGACAAGAACTGCAGAGAAGCCAAGACAGAGCTCTAACAGCATCATGAGCCTCTGGATCAAACCATGCCTGAAACCCACAATCACCTCTGCCTCATTTCATTACATGAGCCCATTATTTCCTATCTTGGTTGGATTTTCTGTCTGTTGTAACAGAGAGTTTTAAACAGATACAGGAATTCACCAAACTGTGAAATGTGGCGATTTCAGGAGGGCATATAATGAGGGAACTTTCATCCTCTGATCCACATGTTTTATATTGTCTGTAGTTTTACAATACGCATATAGCAAAATCAATGTCAGTGTTTCTGTCTTGAGAAAACAAGTGGATCATGAGCCTGGGGCTTGAAGAATCGGGTGGGTGATGGCATCAGTAATTGAGGAGCAGTGAACTTGGGGGGAAGATGGCAGCTTTGATATGGGGGCACAGGAGATCTGGATAGAGCCACCACATGGGTACTTTCAGGGGCTGGTGCTCAGGAGGAAGTATGTGGGGTGAGGGAGAGTCAATGTGGGAGCCAGGTGGCAGAGTTGAGGACATTATGGTCCCTGGCCAAGGCCTTACTCATTGGAGAAGTAGACGTTGCTTCTTTCCCCGGGACACTCCCTTTTGGGGCTGTCACCGTACCTCAAGTACCCTCCTTGTTGGAACTGATAACCAAGGCTACATGTGAACGGCAGAACCCATCAAGCTGCAAATTTCTTGGAAGTGGCCTTCCAGCCACCTTAGCACAGGAGGCACGGACCTCTCTGATGCGGTTGACAAGCTGATTCCTCAAGCCTGAATCCATGCTGCAAGAATGGGTGTAAACGACAGTGGCGACATGCTTTTGTCTGAGGCTTTTCACTGCTTGGAATGACATCCCACTGTGCTCTGCTTCATCCTCTGAGGGCCCTGAGATGCAGGCCAGGCAGTCTTCTGCCTCAGTTTCACAGAGAAAGCAGTTCAGGCACAGAGAGGCCTAGCAACTTGCACATAATCACACAGCCAGACAGAACTGGCCAGAATTTGAACCTAGTTCTCCAGCCTCCAACCTGGTCCTCTTTCTATTTCCACTGGATGGTCCTCACAGCAGGGATTGGGGCAGGGAATTGTTCCCAGTGAAAGTCAGCCATTGAGGACTGGGGGGGGGGGGTGAAAGGTGAAGAGGCTCCCTGGAGACAACGGAGGGACCCCAAGCGAGGGAAGCTTCTGTGTAATCCCCACAACTGCCCCAGCCCAACGCATGTCCTTTGCTCTGTGCTAAGTGCCTGGTCCTGTGCTCTGTACTGGTCATTACCTTGAACCCTCAAACATCCTACTCTGAGCCCATCTTGCAGCCAAGAAAATGGATGCTCAGAGAGGTTAAGGAATTTGCCTAAGGTCAATTAGTGAGGAATAGAGGTCTCTGGCCTGTTGGAGCCCAGAGCTTGTGCAAAGGCCCTGAGGTAGGGCCCAGGAACAGGGTGCACTAAAAGAACTGTAAGGAGTGGGTGAGGAGGAGGGGAGAAGCTGTGGAGGTCCCTCTCGGCCCAATCCAAACCTCACTTGCTCTAGCAAAAGGTTCGGGATGTAGCTTCCTGTTCAGTGGAGCAAGGCCCTGTCCACACTGGCCTTGGTTTCCTTGGGATGGGGAAAAGGGGTGGCAGAAAGCACCCTCTACTCTGCCCCCAGTCCAAGTCAGGAGAAGTAGCTGCAGCTTCCTGGACGGTCGTCTGGAGACCCAGAAAGAGAGAGAAGTGGGTGGGGACGAGGGACACAGGTAATGACCGAGGTCTTCTGCCTTCAGCGACGCAGACTGGGCTGTAATCGGGGCCTCCTGGGCCAGCAGGGCCTGGCGGGCCTTCCCCAGCGTGGGTTTCCACGCTCCCTTAGGCCCCGCGACGCCCGGCGGGATGCCCTTCCCTTTAGGGACTGGGGCGCTGGGCGAGGTCGCCGGGCGCGCGCGGGCACACAGGCATGCACACACGCGCGCGCACACACGCTCCCGGAGCCGTCAGAGGAGGCGAAAGGCACCAAGAAGCGAAAGTGAGCAACCTCTAGTGAAAGAAATAGACATGCACAGACAGCTCAGAAACAGACGCGGGGCCAGCGAGCCCGCCTTCCCGGGCGCGCCCGGGTGCGCAGGCAGCGCGTTCCCCAAGCTGGACGCGCACTCGGTGTCCACCAAGGAGGGCCCTTCACTCCGAGCTGCTCGCGTCCCCCCAGTCCCTTTCCCTGCTTCTTGCTGCCTCCGTCTTTCAAGCAGCCGGGAGGGCCCCGTGCGAGGCCCCCAGTGGGTGCTCCAGGATCCATCGGGCCCGCCACGATCCATTGCGCCCCCCATGATCCATTGCGCCCTGGACCCCGGCAAAGCGCGGCTGGGCCCAGCCTTGAACCCTCGCGGCCGAGGGCCAGAGAGCTCCTCTGGCGTTTGAGTCCTTTCGCCCACCAGGCCCGCGCGACCTGCAGAGTGGAGGGCTTTGCCCTCCCCCTTCTCGCCACCCCCACCCGTCTGCATGGACTGTCCCTGCGCTGCGGCTCCCGGGAGCGCCCATGCCCTGCAGTGGTCACTGCACAGATGACCTTGGTAACAGCCATCTCTTGGAGAAGGAACCTCCAAGTGACAGTCCTGAGAGGCCAAGGGCCAGTCAGCCGATGTGAGCAGTGCCTGGCAGCCTCAGAAGGGCTCACCCTTCCCGCCTCCCTGCCCCCACCCTCCCTGCACTAAACCAGCTTTTCCAGCTCTGCAGCCTGGTCAGGTTTCTGACAGGTGTGGGTTGTTTCCTGCCCCTGGAGCTTGGGTGGGAAAAGAGAAAGGTCGGAGAAGCTGGGTGCCCACCTAGGGCTCTGCCATGCCTTCACCCCTCCTCCAGAGGCGCCCCAGGGACTCTCAGCGTGGAAACAGACCCTGACTTCACAGAAAAGACCGGGGGTGCCTGTTGGCTGATGAAGTCAGGCCTTTTGGACAGATATCAAGTAGAAGCATGGCTAGTGATGAGGCTCCCCTCCCCTCTGAGTTTCCGGCGCTTCCCCTCTGAGTTTCCAGCGAACAGCCCCAAAGCTTCTCAACAGACACAGAAGGGCGTGGCTTCTTCCCATTGGGAAGCTATTGGTGGGAGGGTTGCCAGACCCTTCTCAGATCTTGTCTCAGCCGGGTGAGCCTGGGAACACTCGGCCACAGAGGGTGTCCCCAACTAAGCTAGGATGCAAAAAGAAAACGCCTTGTCCTAGTCATAGCCCAGTGGTAGACAGAGGGGTAGACAATCAAAATGGGGTGTGAGGACAGCTCTGAAGGAGGCCTGAGCCGGGAGGCACGCCCTGGAAGCACCAGGAGAAGCAGGGAGGGTGCTCTAAGCAGAGGCAGCCACGTGGGAGTCTGGGAGGTGCCCAGGAAGCTACAGACCCCAGAGGCACCACAGACCCAGGCTCTGCAGACTGCCCAGTTGCACAAAGCCCAGACCCACCATCAAAATCAAAGTAGGAGCTGCTGGGCGCCATGGCTCACGCCTGCAATCCCAGCACTTGGGAGACCAAAGCAGGTGGATCTCTTGAGGTCAGGAGTTCGAGACCAACCTAACCAACATGGTGAAACACTATCTCTACTGAAAATATAAAAATTAGCTGGGTGTGGTGGCATTCACCTATAATCCCAGCTATTTAGGAAGCTGAGGCGGGAGAATTCCTTGAACCCAGGAGGCGGAGGCTGCAGTGAGCCGGGATCGCACCACTGCATTCCAGCCTGGGCAACAGAGCAAGACTCCATCTTGAAAAAAAAAAAAGACAAGAAAACCAAAGTGGGGCGCCCTCGGGGACTTGGGGCCTCCTTTCATGCTAAAGATGGACAAACCAGGGGCCTGAGAGGTGGTGCCACCTGCCCAAGGTCACCCCACTGGCTAGTTTGGGCTGGGCCCTGGCACACAGTAGGTGCTTACTAACTGGGGTTGTGAGGACTGGAATCCAGGGAGCCAGAGCGAGGGCCACTGCCCTTCCACCCCTACCATCCTACAGATCTTTACTGAGAGCCTTCCACTGCTGGGAGCTCAGCCACATGCAGAAGACGCGAAGAGCCAGGTAAACAGATGGGAACACATGGATAGTAAGGCCCTCCCAGAGGAGGGAGCCCAGGGACAGAGTATCCCAGGCCTATGCCGAGGCCCCGAAGGGCAGAACATGCTGTGTGACTGAGCAGAGGAGCGGAGGCCAGGAGGGGCATGCAGGCTGCAGGGGGGAATGTGGGTTTCATTTCAAGTGCATGCCTCACGCAGGACTGGCATGGAGAGGGCAGGGGGAGCTGCCATGGGGAACCCAGGCCTGGCTGCAGCAGGCCAGAGAAGGGGCTCCAGGAGGAGCCTTTGCTCTTCATGTCCCTGAACCTTTCTTGTTTCCCACCTTCACCCATTATCCAGGAACACAACGGCCCAGAGAAGGGGTTGATCTTCTGGCTTCCCCAGGGGCTTTCCCAGCCCCTCCTATAGCTCAAGTCCCCTGGATGCAGCAAGGCTGAGCCTCATCACCCTCATCTGCCACCACCAGAGGAGTGTCGTCACCATCATCACCGCCGCCACTAGCGTCCCGGCAGTAGTATTTCTTGAGCCCTCGCTCTGTGCCAGGGGCTGGGCCAAGCCCTTCGTGTGCATCCCTTTGACAAAGCAGCGCTGTGAGCACAGGGCTCTTAATCCCATTTTACAGATAAGGAGACTGAGAGAGGCAGGCATCCAGCCAAGACTGCATGCTTGACGCCTCCTCCAGGCAGATGCAGGCTCCAGGAGCTTGAGCGTGGCTGACTGGTATGTCAGGTGGAGCTGGAGTCTTTTGTGGGGACTGTTGCTGGAGGTGGGAGGGGCGGGGATTGGGATTGGAGAAAGGGACCAGGCGAGGTGACTCACGCCTGTCATGCCAGCACTTTGGGAGGTCGAGGCCAGAGGATCAATTGAGCCTAGGAGTTTGAGACCAACCTGGGCAACAGAGTGAAACCCCATCTCTACAAATAATAAAAAATTATTCAGAAGTATTTGATTTTGTTTGTTTTGTTTTGCTTTGTGTGTTTTTTTGTTTTTGTTTTTGTTTTGTTTTGTTTTTTTGAAACAGAGTCTCGCTCTGTCGCCCAGGCTGGAGTGCCGTTGTGCAATCTTGGGTCACTGCAAACTCTGCCTCCCTGGTTCAAGCGATTCTCCTGCCTCAGCCTCCCGAGTAGCTGGGATTACAGGCACCCGCCACCACGCCTGGCTAATTTTTGTAGTTTTAGTAGAGACAGGGTTTCACCATGTTGCCCAGGCTGGTCTCGAACTCCTGACCTCCAGTGATCTGCTCGCCTCAGCCTCCCAAAGTGCTGGGATTACAGGCATGAGCCACCATGCCTGGCCGAGGATTTTCTTTCTGTCTTCGGTGCTGTTTGTGTGATCTTGAGGGCCTCTTTGGAAACTCAGGGATGCCCTTCTACAGATGTATATAACCCAGAGACTGATCTGTGGAACATCTTGGCATCCATGCCAATTGGCACGAGTGGCCATGGTGTGACTGCACAAACAAACAAATAATAGTTCTTGGAGGCCTTTGTTATAATAGTTATCTCAGCAATTCCATTCTCACTTTTGATCTGGATGAAAACAAATGGAAGAAAGATGAGTACCCTCGGACGCCCTCAAGCTGGCTGCAACCTGCATTTTCTGGACCATGTACTGGACGAGGTCAGATGCTGTAACTAATGACATCCTTCTCCCCCCCACCAAAAGAAAAGCAAAGTATTTGTTTGTGATAAAGTATTAATTAAAAAAAATATATAAAAATTAACTGGATGTGGTGGTGCACAGCTGTAGTCCTAGCTACTTGGGAGGCTGAGGCAGGAGTATGGCTTGAGCCCAGGAGGTCAAGGTTGCAGTGAGCCATGATCGTGTCACTGCACTCAGCCTGCATGACAGAGTGAGACCATGTCCTAAAAATACAAGGCAGAAAGGTAGGCTGCAGGATGCAGGTCAGGGAGAGAGCAAAAGGTGAGAGAAAGATATGTTAACTCCTTGCACACCCTGTGTGCACGCACTGGTAAACATATACATGCACACACTGGCATATAAAAATGCATGCACCTTGGCATGGACATGTGAACACACACCTGCACACACAAGCAAGCACTGTATGCATGTGTGTGCACACAAACACGCACACATGAATTCACATGAATGCAACACACCACATGTGTGCCTAGGGGTGCACACATGCTGCACGTGCACGTGGACCCCAACGCAATACATGCACCCTGAACCCCAAAACAGGCCATCTGCACATTTCTTTCCTTAGCAATGATCATGGTTCATTCATTCATGCAATAAATGTGTGTTGAGCCATTTTTGGTGCCAGGCCAGGCAATGGGCACTGCAGACCGAGCCAGGAGGGCCCCACAGTCCCAGCCTGCTTGCCCAGGAGGAGCTCACAGACTAGACCAGGGGGCAGGGAGGGGGACAGACGGTAAGCAGGGAACTAAGCTCTTACAGGGGATTTGTTCCTGTTGCCCTGGAACAGAAGCACAGAGAGCTCTGGGGCCTGAGAACCATCTGTGGGGGCTGCTGGAATGAGCAGGAGTGAGGGGCCCAGGGTTTGGGCACATGACATGTCGGGAAGGGATCTGGCCAGGAAAGAAGAGGCTGGGGTGAGACCCAGACAGGCCTAGCAAATGTGGAGTCTGAGTCTGCAGACCCGATAGGCCCAGGAGTATTCCTCTTCCACCCCCTGCACCCACTGTAAGCTCCTGAGGGAGCCTCGGCTGCCCCCTCTCTGTCCCCACCCACTCATCTCCCAGTGCCCAGAAAGGTGAGTGCCTGTCAAATACAAGAGCGCCTCTTGAATACAAGATTCTGTTCTACACTTGACACAAACAATGCCGTTTTGCCGTCTCCATCCGCCTCTTCCCCATCCCCACCACGAACACACACAGACCTCAGTTTCCCCATCTGGGCAATGGGTGTGTACCAGCCCCTCCTCACAGAGCCGTGAACTGAGTTATGGGAGACTGTTTCACAGAGGAGGTTGCACCGTTCCCTGCTCCTCTAGGCAAAGAGCAGCCCCTCGGAGGAAGCCCACGACACCCGCTCCCTGATGCACCCCAGGATGCTCACCCATCTCCCGCCACACACGTGTATGCAGCCCCCCGACTCCACACCTCACATAGACCCCTACCACACCTACCCTCCACCACTCCCCACGCCCCCCAACACACACACACACTCGCCGCCCTGGGCAACACAGCCAGTCTCGCCTCCCCCCGCTGAGCCCCCCTCAAATCCTGGACCCAGCAGTGACAAGCAGGCGCGACCCGCGGCCACCCCCACCCCTAGCTGCAGGGCTGTGTTCATTGATCCAAAGATGCTCTTTCCTTTTCCTCAGGCGCTTCTCTGAAGGATTGAAAAATCGATGCCCGCAGAAACGCAGGTGCAGGGAAGGTACGGACAGTGCTGGGGAGAAGACCAAGGGCAGGGGAGAGCCAGATGCCGGGGTCCCGGCTGGCTGGACTGCAGCTGGCTCTTTCTCACCTCCCAGAACCACCTCAGAGGCAGGCGTGGTCAGTCCGACCGCCAGTGCTGCTTTGTCTTTTAATATTTTGCCCTGATGACAAAAGCTGTATGTGCTCGTTGTAGAAAATAAAAATCACTGAATCCATCCCCAGAGGTAACCTCCCTGCTAACGTGCACAGTAAATCCTTCCAGCCTTTTTTCCCTCTGCACACTGAATGTGGTTTTTATTTTTGCAAAAATGGTACATGCTTGACTGCTTTTTTCACCCAACACTAGGCCACCGACATCCTTCTGTGTAAAGACCTGTCGTCGGCATCTTGGTATCTGAAGGCTGCACCATGATCTGCCTGGTTGGGTGGTGGAGGCATAGCACAAGGGTTAGGGTCAGAATCTTGGCCCCTTGCTATGTGACCTTGGACTGGTGGCTACACTCTCTGACCTCAGCGTGGTCGTCTTCTGGGAGATGGGGTTACGAAAGCCTGCCTTATAGCATTGTGGTGAGAATTACATGAGAAAACGGGCAGGAAGCAATCCTTCCAAGTGTAGTCCGTCGAAAGCACACTATTGGCTGTGGCTATAATTATTTTTAATCTTTACCATTATACAGCTAAACCATTGTTGACTCAACCCGTCCTATTATTGAACATATAGGTTGTTTACTCCATTTCCTTTAAAGAAGAAGGCTGCAGTGAATGTCCTTGCTAAGGGATCTTTGACAAGTTCTCCATGATTAATCTTGAGAAATTTCTAGAAGGAAAACTATGGTCATTTTAGGGCCTGTGCTACGTTCTGCCAAATTACCCTCCGAAATATCCCAGTGACACTCTGTATTGGCCTCCTAGGGCTGTCGGACAAAGGACCACACTCTCGATGGCTTAAAACAACCGAAATTCATTCTGTCACAGCTCTGGAGGCTCAAAGGCCAACATCGAGTTGTCGTCAAAGCTGCATTCCCTCCCAAGATCCGAGGGAAGAATGCTTCTTTGCACTTTCCAGCTTTTCTCAGCTGCTGGTATTCCTGGACTGGTGGACTCATCACTCCAGTCTCCTCCTCTGTCTGTCTGTCTGTCTGTCTTCTTCCCGAGTGTCTCTTATCAGGATGCATTGAATTCAGGGTTCACCTGGATATTCCAGGACAACCTCCTCATTTCAAGATCTTTAACTTGGCCAGGCAAAGTGGCTGACACCTGTAATCCCAACACTTTGAGAGGGCAGAGGTGGGAGGGTTGCTAGAGCTCAGGAGTTTGAGAACAGCCTGGACCACACAGTGAGACTCCCCATCTCTACAAAAAGTAGAAAAACTAGCTGGGCATAGTGGCACACACCTGCATTCCCAGCTACTCAGGAAACTGAAGTAGGAGAATTGCTTTGGCCCAGGAGTTTGAGGCTGCAGTGAGCTATGATTTTATTACTGCACTCCAGCCTGGGTGACAGAGTGAGAGCCTGACTCAAAAAAAAAAAAAAAATCCTGGCTGGGCGCAGTGGCTCACGCCTGTAATCCCAGCACTTTGGGAGGCTGAGGCAGGTGGATCACCTGAGGTCAGGCGTTTGAGATCAGCCTGGCCAACATGGTGAAACTCCATCTCCACTAAAAGTACAAAAAATGAGCCGGACGTGGTGGCACACGCCTGTAGTACCACCTACTCAGGAGGCTGAGGCACAAAAATCGGTTAATCCGGGGAGGCGGAGGTTGCAGTGAGCCGAGATCACACCATTGCACTCCAGCCTGGGCAAAAAGAGCAAAACTCCATCTCAAAATAAATAAATAATCCTTACCTTAATTACATTGACAAAATGTACCTTTTTCCAAATAAGACAGCAGGTGTGGTGGCTCATGCCTATAATCCCAGCACTTTGGGAGGCCAAGATGGGAGGATTGCTTGAGGCCATGAGTTTGAGACCAAGGGAAGAAGGATTCTGTAGAACCCCTTTTCCTTCACCACACAGGATATTTTAATCTTTTTGAAATTTTTGGCCAATTTGATAGGGCAAAAGGATAACTTGTTTTAACATGTATTTCTTTTGTTATTAGTGAAGATGAACCTACTCTCATATGCTTGTTGGCTATTTGTATTTCTCATTTTGTGAATTACTAATTCATGTCCTTTGCATATGTCCCTATTAGGTATTAATTATCTTCTAATGGATACGTGAGAGCTCTTTGTAGATGCAAGATATTGAGCCTTTATCATCTCTTGTAAATATCTTCTTAATTGGTCACTTACTTTTTAGGGCTTTCTTCTTAGTTCTTCCATGTACATAACTTTTAAATTTTTTTGTAGCAAAGCTTCAGGAGGATTTTACCATCTGTTGAATAATTAAACAGGCCTTTCCCATCACATTATTTTCATCTAGCACTTTTATAGTTCCACTTTTATACTTAAGTTTTCATATTGTCTGCGATTTATTTTAGTTATGGTGTATGTTAAGGCTAACGGCCTCCCTCCAGCCCCAGATATTGAACAGTTGTCTTAATACCATTTAATAAATAGCTCATCTTTTCCCTACTGATTTTAAATGATGCCTTTATAATCTATTAAATTTGACTTCTGGTTCTGGTAACCTAGCAGACTGAGCTAAATGTTGACACTGCTCCTGCTAGGAATATGGACAAAATTTAACAACAACAACAAAAATAATTGATCTTGAAAGAAAAAATGGGAGATCACCCAGTACTGGAGTTTGGGAGGATGCAACTGGAGGAAGAAGCCATTCTGCAACTGAGAACCCAACAAAATGGCAAGATCCTTAGTGAACAGGAGCTCACAGCTGAAAATGCAAACCACAGGATGAACTGATCCGCAACAGGGAGTGTCAGCAGACAAAACAAGAAGGGAATTAGACCACCAAGAAATTGGGATAAGAGCACACTCCAAAAGAGACTACAAAACAAGTGTGTTTTAAATTATTAAAAGAAAAAAAATAAGAAAATGAAAAGACACCGTGATAAAAGAGGCAGTCAGGTGCAGTGGCTCATGCCTATAATTCCAGCACTTTGGGAGGCCAAGGCAGGCAGATCATTTGAGGTCAGGAGTTCAAGACCAGCCTGGCCAACATAACGAAACCCTATCTCTATGAAAAATACAAAAATTAGCCAGGCATGGTGGTGAGTGCCTGTAGTACCAGCTACCACTCAGGGGTCTGAGTCGGGAGGATGGCTTGAGCCTGGGAGGCAGAGGTTGCAGTGAGCCGAGATCACGCTACTGCACTCAAGCCTGGGTGACAGAGCCAGACCTTGTCTCAAAAAAAGAAGACAAAAGAAAACAAAACAACACAAACAAAAATAAGAAGCAAAGTTGAAGGAAAAACAAAGATCTTCTTGAAAACTGTAGCCACTGAAAATAAATTTCAATGGGTTGGTTAAATAGCAGATAAGACACAGCTGAAGAAGTGTTCAAGAACTGAAAGACAGAACTGAGGAAATTACCCAGAATGTAGCCCCCAAAGATAAAGAGGGCCAGGTGGAGTGACTCATGCCTATAATACCAGCACTTTGGGAGGTCAAGGCAGGAGGATCACGAGACCAGGAATTTGAGGCCAACCTGGGCAACATAGCAAGATGCCCTGTCTCTACAAAAATATTTTAAAAATTAGCTGGTTGCAGTGACACATGCCTTTAATCCTAGCTACTGGGGCTTGAGGCAGGAGGATTGCTTGAGCCCAGGAGTTCAAGGTTCAGTGAGCTATGATCACACCACTGCACTCCCACCTGGGCAACAGAGTGAGATGCTGCCTCTAAAAATATATTTTTTAAAGAAACAAAGATAAAGAGAGAAATAATAAAAATAGAAACACATTGAAAAGAATAAAAGAGTTCAATGTATGGCTTAGAGAAGACCTGGAAAGAGACAGATTATGAGGAGGATGGAAAAGAGATCATATTCAGCATGATAATGTCTGAGAATATTCCAGAATTGATGAAAGACACAATTCCTCAAATTCAAGAAGTGCATCAGGCTGGGCACAGTGGCTCACACCTGTAATCCCAACACTTTGGGAGGATTAGGTAGGAAGATAGCTTGAGCCCAAGAGTTTGAGACCTGTCCTGGCAACATAGTGAGACCTCGTCTCTACAAAAAATTAAAAAGTTAGCCAAAAGCAGTGGCAAAAAAAAAAAAAAAAAAAAAAATGCATCAACCACAAGAAGGGTATATAATAGTGAACCTACACCCTATTATCTATACCAAATGTGTAATCCTAAAGACAAAGAAAATCACTTAAAGAAACCAGAAAAGAAGAAAAGATTACCTAACAGCATCCATAATAAAGACATATAATGGTGTTCTGAGTACTTTACACATTAACTCTTTAAGTCCTCAAAACAACACTATTAGTGTTATTTTTATTTTCTTTATTGAGACAGGGTCTCACTCTATCACCCAGGCCGGAGTGCAGTGGCATGATCACAGCTCACCACAGTCTTGACCATCCAGGCTCAGGTGATCCTTCCACCTCCTCCCAAGTAGCTGGGACCACTGGTGGCACGCACCACCACTCCCGGCTAGTTTTCGTATTTTTTATAGAGACAGAGTTTCACCATGTTGGCCAGGCTGGTCTTGAACTCCTGACCTCAACTGATCCGCCTGCCTCGGCCTCCCAAAGTGCTGGGATTATAGGCCTGAGCCATCACACCCAGTCAACTATTAGTATTATTATCCACATTTTAAAGATGAAAAAATCAAGGGACAGAAAACTTAAGTAATCTTTATTACTTAATGCCACTTAATTTTTGTTGCAATAATGACCCCTAAAGAATTTGGCCAGGCGTGGTGGCTCATGCCTGTAATCTCAGCACTTTGCGGGGCTGAGGCCAGCAGATTGCTTGAGTTCAGGAGTTCGAGACCAGCCTGGGCAACGTGATGAAACCCCATCTCTACAGAAAGTACAAAAATTAGCAGGGTGTGGTGACATACCCCTGTGGTCCCAGCTACTTGGGAGGCTGAAGTGGGAGGATTGCTTGAGCCCAGAAGGTCGGGGCTGTAGGGATCTGTACTGCACCACTGTACCCTAGCCTGAGCCAACAGAATGAGATCCTGTCTAAAAAAAAAAAAAAAAAAAAAAGAGAAAGAAAAGAAAGGAAAGAAAGAAAGAAAGAAAGAAAGAAAGAAAGAAAGAAAGAAAGAGAAGAAAAGAAAAGAAAGAAAAAGAAAAAATCGGCCGGGCACAATGGCTTATGCCTGTAAACCCAGCACTTTGGGAGTCTGAAGTGGGCGGATCACAAGGTCAGGAGTTTGAGACCAGCCTGACCAATTCGGTGAAACCCCATTTCTACTAAAAATACAAAATTTATGCCGGCGCGGTGGCTCAATCCCGTAATCCCAGCACTTTGGGAGGCCGAGACGGGCGGATCACGAGGTCAGGAGATCGAGACCATCCTGGCGAACACGGTGAAACCCCGTCTCTACTAAAAAAATACAAAAAACTAGCTGGGCGCGGTGGCGGGCGCTTGTAGTCCCAGCTACTCGGGAAGGCTGAGGCAGGAGAATGGCGTAAACCCTGGAGGCGGAGCTTGCAGTGAGCTGAGATCCAGCCACTGCACTCCAGCCTGGGCGACAGAGCGAGACTCCGTCTCAAAACAAAACAAAACAAAACAAAACAAAACAAAAATTAGTTGGGCATGGTTGCGGGCGCTTGTAGTCCCAGCTATTGGGGCGGCTGAGGCAGGAGAATCACTTGAACCTGGGAGGCGGAGGTTGCAGTGAGCCAAGATCACACTATTGCACTCCAGCCTAGGCAACAAAGCAAGAGTGTCTCAAAAAAAAAAAAAGAAATCACACTTCCCCATGATTTTGCTACTCGTCTCCTTAAGAGGATACTCTTGCCACAGAGTGAGAAGCTGAGTCCTTTTCCACCCCCTTTGAATCTGGAATGGCCTTGAGATCTCACCAATGGAGGGTAGCAGAGATGATGTCACGCCTCTTCCAAAGCCAGGCCTTAGGAAGCTGCAAGGCTTCTACCTTTGCTATCTTAGAACAAACACTTACACCACAAGAAGCCCAGTGTAGGCAGGGCACAGTGGCTCACACTTGTAATCCAAATACTTTGGGAGGTCAAGGCAGGTGGATTACTTGAGTCCAGGAGTTCAAGACCAGCCTGGGCAACATGGCAAGACATAGTCTCTACCAAAAATAAAATAAATCAGTCAAATCTGGTGGCATACACTTGTGGTCCCAGCTACTTGGGAGGCTGAGGTGGGAGGATCGCTTGAGCCCTAGAGGCAGAGGTTGCAGTGAGCTGTGATTGTGCCACCACACTCCAGCTTGGGCAACAGAGTGAGACTCTGTCTCAAAAAATAAAAAATAAAAAGAAGCCCGGTGTGGATTCTGGTGGAAGGGAACCACCCATTAGATGGCCAACACCACCGGCCAGACATACCAGTGAGTTCATCTAGAACCCTCCACCCCAGGTGTTACAGGATGAATTACATCATCTTCTGCCCCCCTGCCTCACCACAAATTCACATGTTGAAGTCCTAACCCCAGTACTTCAGAATGTGATTGTGTTTGGATAGAGGGCTTTTTTTTGGAGGGGGGGGGGGGGGGGGGGGGACGGAGTCTTGCTCTGTCACCCAGGCTGGAGTGCAGTGGCATGATCTCAGCTCACTGCAACCTCTGCCTCCCGGGTTCAAGCAATTCTCCCGCCTCAGCCTCCCGAGTAGCTGGGACTACAGGCATGTGCCACCGTGCCCGGCTCTTTTTTTTTTGTATATTTAGTAGATACGGGGTTTCACCGTGTTAGCCAGGCTGGTCTCGATCTCCTGACCTCGTGATCCACCCGCCTTGGCCTCCCGAAGTGCTGGGATTACAGGCGTGAGCCCCTGTGCCCGGCCAATAGAGGGCTTTTAAAGAGGTTATTAAGGTAAAATGAGGTCATAATCTAATATGACTGGTGTCCTTATAAGAAGAAATTAGGGCTGGGCGCAGTGGCTCATACTCAGGGGGCTGAGGCAGGAGAATGGCATAAACCTGGGGAGTGGAGCTTGCAGTGAGCCGAGATCACGCCACTGCACTCCAGCCTGGGTGACAGAGCAAGACTCCACCTCAAAAGAAAAAAAAGAGAAGAGATTAGGACACAGGCAAGCACTGTGTGCAGATGCTGAAAGAAGGGGGCATCTGTAAGCCAAGGAGAGAAGAAACCAACCATGCCAATATCTTGACCTGGGACTTCTATGGTCTCGAATTGTGAGAAAATACCTTTCTGTTATTGATTGATTGACTGATACCCGGGCTGCAGTGCAGTGGTGTGATCACAGCTCATGCAAACCTCTGCCTCCTGGAGCTCCAGTGATTCTCCCACCTCGGCCTCTTGAGTAGCTGGGACCACAGGTGCATGCCGCCACTCCTGGCTAAGTTTTATTTTGCATTTTTGTAGGGACAGGGTTTCGCCATGTTGCCCAGGCTGGTCTCAAACTCCTGGGCTCAAGTGATCTTCTTGCCTCAGCCTCCCAAAGTGCTGAGATTATGGGTGTGAGCCACCGTGCCCAGCAGTTTTCTGTTTTTAACCCACCCAGCCTGTGGTATCTTGTTAAGACAGCCCTAGCAAACGAATATATCATTCAAACCCCAAGCGAGAGCAGCCACGTGAAAGACCCCAGGCAAGACTAGCAGAAGAACTGCCCAGCTGAGCCCAACCCAAATTGCAGAATTGTGACTGTAGATAACCAGGCACAAATTCACAAAATGATGAATGACAGGTCCAGGACTTGGACCAAGACAGCCCAGGACTCCAGGACACATGCCTTCCCCACTGGCACAAAGCCCACAAGAAAACAGCAAAGCCCATCAGCAATACAGAGGACAAAAATGCAATAATCATCTCTTCAAGAGGACGAAAGAAAATATTTGTCAACCAAAACTGTCTTTCAGCTCAACTGTCTTTCAAGAGCAAGGGCAAAATAAAGACATTTCAGACAAAGACTGAGGAACTTTACCACTCATAGCTCTTTGCTGAAAGAGCTAGTAAAAGATGACCTAAGGAAGAAGGGAATCAAGCCCTGTATCAAGCACATTACGCAAGAAGCAATGAATGGAGATATGGAAACATAGGTAAAATCTAAATAAGAGCTGACCATAAAATCAACAATCATAATGACCAATGGTGGATTAAAACAAGGTGGAACTGCTGGGCACAGTAGCACACGCCTGTAGTCCCAGCTACTCAGGAGGCTGAGCAGAAGGATCATTCGAGGCCAGGAGCTCTGGGCTGAAGTGGCCTATGCCAGTTGGGTGCTGGCCCTAAACTCTGCATCAATATGATGACCTCCCAGGAGGCCACCAGGTTACCCAAAGAGGAGTGAACTGGCCTAGGTTGGAAACAGAGCAGGTAAAAATTCCTGTGCTAATCAGTATCGGGGTGCAATCTATGAATAGCTATTGCACTCTAGCCTGGGCAACATAGCAAGGCCCTGTTTCAAAAAGAAAGAAAAGAAAAGAAAAGAAAAGAAAAGAAAAGAAAAGAAAGAAAGAAAGAAAGAAAGAAAGAAAGAAAGAAAGAAAGAAAGAAAGAGAAAGAAAGAAAGAAAGAAAGAGAAAGAAAGAAGGAAAGAAAGAGAGAGAGAGAGAAAGAGAGAAAGAGAGAAAGAAAAGAGAAAGAAAGAAGGAGAGTGGAACTAAATACTAGGCAATCATAATATGGTGTTTGGAAGGTGTGATTGAAGTTAAATCACTCCAAGACCTTGTACTATCTAGCAGGAGGGTGAAAAGTAGTGATATTGATTATAAGTCAATTTTTTTTTTTTTTAGATGGAGTTTTGCTCCGGTTGCCCAGGTTGGAGTGCAATGGTGTGATCTCGGCTCACTGCAACCTCCACCTCCCAGGCTCAAGTGATTCTTCTGCCTCAGGCTCCCGAGTAGCTCACCACGCCCAGCTAATTTTTTGTATTTTTAGTAGAGATGGGGTTTCTCCATGTTGGTCAGGCTGGTCTCCAACTCCTGACCTCAGGCAATCTGCCTGCCTCGGCCTCCCAAAGTGCTGGGATTACAGGTGTGAGCCACTGTGCCCAGCTGAAGATTATAAATAAATTTTATGCATGATAAAAACCTAAAGATAATCTCTAAAAGGCATAAATGGAATGTGTAACTTTCAAACCAATAAAGGGAAAAGGTGAGAAATAAAGAGACACGATCAATCTGATAGCAAAAAAGAGGGAGGGAGGGAGGGGGGAAAGCTGTGGGTTTTTTGTATGTTGATTTTACAGCTGACTACTTCAGTAGAATGCTTTCATTATTTAATAGTTTTTCATTTGCTTCCCTTGGATTTTCAAGTGGACAATTATAATATCCACAAGTAAGGATAATTTGTCTCCTTTTTAGTGGTTGTCCATTAATTTGTGTTTCTTGTCTTATTGCATTGTCCAGAACTTTCAGAGCAAAATAACATTATAGAGCATAGATGAAGCATCCTTGCCACGTTCAAGACATTGATAAGAATGTTTCCAGTACTTTTAAAATTTTATTTTATTATTTATTTATTTATTTGTTTTGAGATGGAGTCTCGCTCTGTTGTCCAGGCTGGAGTGCAGTGGCATGATCTTGGCTCACTGCAACCTCCACCTACCTGGTTCAAGCAATTCTTCTGCCTCAGCCTCCTGAGTAGCTGGGACTACAGGCACCCACCACCACACCTGGCTAATTCTTTGTATTTTTAGTAGAGATGGGGTTTCCCCGTGTTAGCCAGGATGGTCTCGATCTCCTGACCTTGTGATCCGCCCACCTTGGCCTCTCAAAGTGCTGGGATTACAGGCGTGAGCCACCGCACCCGGCCCCGGCCACTACATTCTTAAGACGGTTGGGGAGGCTTTCCATCTTTGCTGTGTCCCAAAACAGAATAGAGCTTACTAGTAAAAGTGTCAGGACCCAACACTTCTCTGGGAAGTCTAGGAAGTAACTCTTTCTCTACCTTTTCTTTTCTTTTTCTTTTTTAAAAATTTATTTAATTATTTTATTTTGAGATAGAGTCTTGCTCTGTTACCCAGGCCGTCCAGACTGGAGTGCAGTGGTGTGATCTCTGCTCACTGCAGCCTCGACCTCCCGGGCTCAAGCAATTCTGCCACCTCAGCTCCCAGAGTAGCTGGGACTACAGGTGTGCGCCATCACACCTGGCTAATTGTGTTCATTTTTTGTAGAAATGGTATCTCACTATGTTGCCCAGATTGGTCTCAAACTCCTAGACTCAAGGGATCCTCCCACCTTGGCCTCCTGAAGTGTAGGGATTACAGGCATGAGCCACCAAGCCCAGCCCTCCCTTTCCAATTTTCTGCAGTAATAGGTTTTTTTGGTTTTCTCCTACTTGTGGAATCAG